>NC_079229.1:22055929-22345929 GCF_029633865.1 Lampris incognitus | reverse complement strand
GATGCATGCTCAATAATCCAGGTAAGGAAATCCCATAAAGTTGAATCAGTTCACCTGAACACAACGTTTAGTGGGAGAAACATTTCATCACTCATCTAAATGACCTCTTCAATCTCAACTGACTGAAGGTATCCCCACACTTAAAACACCACAGTTGCATAATGACCGAAACTAACGATCTGTTTCATATGCAAGTTGATGTGACCATTAATTAGCATTACAATGGCCACGGGTACTAATCACAGAGGATTGGGAAATAGTTGCGCAGCATGGTGACAGATGGTGACAGATGTAATCTTAGCCCCCCTCGGTTCAGTGATGGTTGTTCCCTCTCAACATAGATGGCCTCTTTGACTCCCCATTCAAACCAGTGTTCCTCCCTATTAAGGATGTGCACATCCTCATCCTTGAAAGAGTGGCCGCTGGCCTGTAGATGGATTTAGACTGTGGAGCCCTGGCCCGAGGTGACAGCTCTCCTGTGTTGTGCCAGCGTCTATTCGGTTTCCCCAATGTACAAGTCACGGCAATCCTCCTGGCACTTAACAGCGTACACTATATTGCTCTGTGCCAGGAGACCTGATCCTTGGGGTGGACCAATTTCTTGCACAGCGTGTTTTAGGGTTTGAAAGCAACTGAGACGTGATGTTTGGATAATAGAGTCTCAACTGTTCTGACACTCCCGCCACATACAGAATCACCACTGGTTTATGCTTAGACAGCTGTTGTCCTTCTCCTCTCTTCAGTCGGCTGGTGCTCAATAATCCACTGTTTGGGCATCTTCCTGGCTTTGACAAATGCCCAGTTGGGGTAGCCAGACTTACCAGGGCCTGTTTAATATGGGATTTCTCCCCTTCCCCCGTCGCTGTGTTGGTGGGGACGTTGTCAGCTCGGTGGTACAGCGTCCTGATGACTCCTAGTTTGTGCTCCAGTGGATGATGAGAGTCAAACCTTAAGTACTGATCAGTATGTTTCGGTTTACAGTTCACATCAGCAATCAGATATCCCCCCCCCATCACCAATAGCAATTTCACAGTCTAAGAATGCTAACCTGTCGTTTTTCACATCCTCCCTGGTGAACTTGATGTGGTTATCCACAGAGTTAATGTGGTCAGTGAAATACGGTACCTCCTGAGATTTAATCTTAACCTAGGTGTCTTTCATATATCTGAACCAATGGTTGTGTCCCTAGATTGTAATGGGGTGTGTGTGTGGGGGGGGCTAAGCGTATATCTGTCACCGTCTTACAATGCTGTGATTGCAACTATTCTCCAATCCTCTGTGACTAGTACATGTGGCCATTGTAACTCTAATTAATGGTCATGACAATTTGCATATGAAACAGTCACTGGTTTCAGTTGTGATGCAACTGTGCCGTTTATAAGGTGGGGGATACCTGCAGTCAGCCGAGACTGACAAAGTCACTTAGATGAGGGATGAAAAGTTTCTCCCACTAAACCTTCTGTCTAATTCAACTTTCTGGGAGACTAATAAACACATTGGTTATGGAAGCTGTAACCACAGAGGAGAGCGAGAGGTGAGCGGATGGTTCCTTGTGAGCCTCGGCTGCTTTATGCCAAGTTCATCAGAAGCAGCAAAAACAAACTAGATGCTGGTGTCTGCGTAGCATAGTGGTCTATTCCATTGCCTACCAACACGGGGATCTCCAGTTCAAATCCCAGTGTTGCCTCCGGCTTGGTCAGGCATCCCTACAGACGCAACTGGCCGTGTCTGCAGGTGGGAAGCCGAATGTGGGTATGTGTATTAGTTGCTGCACTAGCATCTCCTCTGGTCAGGGCGCCTGTTCAGGGGGGAGGGGGAACTGGAGGGAATAGTGTGATCCTCCCACGTGCTATGTCCCCCTGGCGAAACTCCTCACTGTCAGGTGAAAAGAAGCGGCTAGTGACTCCACATGTATCGGAGGAAGCATGTGGTAGTCTGCAGCCCTCCCTGGGTCGGCAGAGAGGGTGGAGCAGCAGCCGGGACGGCTCGGAAGAGTGGGGTAATTGACCAAAAAGTACAACTGGGGAGAAAAAGGGGGGGAAATCCACAAAAAAAAAAAACTACATGTAGAGATCCTTTGGAAGGCCAAACTGTAAGTCTTTTGTGGTCAGGATAGTTTTAAAGAGTAACTGGGCATTCTCATCCATTAGTACGAAAACATCTGCAAACAGGAAGTCAGTGGTAGCAACACGAGCAGACATAAGCAAGCAACAGAGACAAGCAGAGAAAAATAAGCTATTGTTGGTGTGTCGGCCCTGTGACGGCCTGGGGGCCTGCCCAGGGTATGTCCCCGCCTGCCGCCCAATCTGGGATAGGTTCTAGCATCCCCACGACTGTGAGAGCAGGATAAGTGGTTTAGATGATGAATGGATGGAATGGATGGATGGATGGATGGTGTGTCGTGTTAAAAAGCATCGAATGAAAACTCGATGTTTAACATATATTTATCGCATGAACAAAGCTAAGCATTCTGATTCTGATGTCAGAAAACAAATGCCCTATCAAAGACAGATTCTGGGTGATGAAAGCAACCTTTGTTATTTTGTAGGTAAAAATGCAGAGTATTGTGGAAAGTCCCCTTTCTACTCACGTCATATTTCATTGATCTAACATGCTGCACCTCATGTGTGTCACCTACATCACAACATCTTTGGTGTCCGTATGACGTCAGCAAATCACAGGGATCTCCCAGATGTAAAAAAAGCATAGATTTCTTCCCCCTTAAAGTGGCCATGTGATATGTCTCATTTTTTGTTGAATTTATCATGAGGGCAATCAGTTCTGCCATCCTAGACCCATACCAACATACACCGATCAGTCAAAACATTAAAACCACTGACAGTTAAGCGAGAAACATTGATTAACTCATTACAATGGCACCTGTCAAGGGGTGGGATATATTAAGTAGCAAGTGAACAGTCCGGTCTAGAAGTTGATGTGTTGGAAGCAGGAAAAATGGGAAATCGTAAGGATCTGAGCGACTTTGACAAGGGCCAGATTGTGATGACTAGATGACTGGGTCACAGCATCTCCAAAACGGCAGGTCTTGTGGGATGTTCCCAGTATGCAGTGGTCAGTACCTACCAAAAGTCGTCCAAGGAAGGACAATCGGTGAACCAGCGACAGGGTCATGGGGGCCCAAGGCTGATTGATGCGTGTGGAGAGCGAAGGCTAGCCTATCTGCTCTGATTCCACAGAAGAGCTACTGTAGCTCAAATTGCTGAAAAAGTTAATGCTGGCTATGATAGACAGGAGTCAGAACACTCAGTGCATCACATCCTGCTGTGTATGGGGCTGTGTAACTGCATACCAGTCAAAGTGCCCATGTAGGCTCACGTGCTTACAATGGGCACGTGAGCGTGTGTGTAAGTGTAAGAACTGGACCATGGAGCAATGGAAAAAGGTGGTATGGTCTGATGAATCACGTTTTCTTTTACATCATGTGGATGGCCAGGTAAGTGTGCATCGTTTACCTTGGAAAGAGGTGGCACCAGAATGGGAGGAAGGCAAGCCGGCAGGGGCAGTGTGATGCTCTGGGCAATGTTCTGCTGGAAAACCTTTGGTCCTGGTATTCATGTGGATGTTACTTTGACATATACCACCTAACTAAACATTGATGCAGACCAAGTACACCCCTTCATGGCAATGGTATTCCCTGATGGCAGTGGCCTCTTTCAGCAGGATAATGCACCCTGCCACACTGCAAAAAATGTTCAGGAATGGTTTGAGGAACATGCCAAAGCATTCAGGGTGTTGCCATGACCTCCAGATTCCCAAGATCTCAATCTGATCAAGCATCTGTGGGATGTGCTGGAAAAGCAAGTCCAATCCATGGAGGCCCACCTTGCAGCTTACAGGACTTAAAGAATCTGCTGCTAACGTCTTGGTGCCAGATACCAGAGGACACCTTCAGAGGTCTTGGTGAGTTCATGCCGCAGTGGGTCACAGCTGTTTTGGCAGCATGAGGGGGACCTACACAATATTAGGCAGGTGGCTTTAATGTTTTGGCTGATTGGTGTATTTTCTGCTCAAAAAATGTAGCATACCCATTCACAAAGACCTCTTTTTTTTGCAAACTGCTGGTAAAATCTGGGCTAGGCTCATCGAGTTGTCGCTACTAGCCTCCCACGTGCACAAACACACGCACTCACACCTCAGGTAGTTGGAGTTAGGCGGTTTGAGCAGGTTCTCTGAGCTGGAGAGTTTCTTCTTCTGGAAGAAGACGTCGTGTTTGGAATCGCAGTCTGGGCTCACCGAGCCGTGTTCGCTGCTACTGCTCCCAGTGGCCTCACACTGCAACTGGACCGGCAGGGACACGCTGCGGATGTAGTCTGCGTGACACACACATGCACACATGAAATAGTACACAGCTGAAAGCTTTCACTCCAAAACCACATGTACATTTTCTGAGAAATAAACCCTGAACAGTATCATGAGAAACAGACTCTGATTCCATAGTATTCTAGATTCTATTGTCAGATTAATAAAAACAAACAAATATAGCTAAACTTTTGAGCCTGTTGACAATGTTTTTATTCTAAGGTAGTATTGTGCGGTTAAGTATGTGTAATACTAATATAATACCACTACATCTACAAACCATTACAACAACAGTAGCCATAATGATCATAATCATGATTATAACAACAATAATTGTTCTTGCTGTATGCAGTAGCTGACACACAGTAAAGAATAATATTTAAAACTGACACAGTACTGAACATAAATCAAGTCTGCTTTGCCACCATGACACTCACGAGTACCTTACTGCACAGTACAGAAACACAAGAGACAAAATGTGACCTTGGATTTAAAAGTATTTATCAGACTTTTAGGCAAACAATGACTGTGTACATGTGTTTCTTGTAGCTCCCTATGAATGTAGCTGCAGTTTATCAGTGTCTTTAAATGTAAATGTAATTGTTCAATCTTTAAGGTTTACTGGTTTAATAAAACAAGACCTTAAGTTGTATAAACTTTTGCAATGGATATTAACATTACCTTTGCATACAGTATCTTGAAATTACACAGAACAGACGATAAATCATAGTTCCTATTGTATGAACAACCCACAGGTTTGTCTGTGGCCAACAAGGGCCTGACCTCAAAGCTCAACAAAGTGAGGGCACAGGAAGCAAATCTGAGACAGCTACAACAATAGAGTAAGAATATCCATCGACACAAACACAATGATTACACAAAATACAACCACATATGAATTAATGAACAGTGCTCTGAAGTTCAGAATCACAATACAAACCTTGCCAAACTGAAACAACCCCGAAAGCATAAAAAGATAAAAAAAAATCAAAGTCAGAATAATCCAGTCACTGTTAATTTTACGAGTATATTTCCATGCGTGCATGTCTCTGTATGTGCATGCGATCATGCATATGTTAGTGTGCTGCAACCACATTTTACCTGTTTGTCCACTAATGCGCTAGTTGAAGGATTCTAATCCTATTATTCTTGTAGCTCCTCCATTTTTACTAGTTTGTAAACACGTGTGTGTGTGTGTGTGTGTGTGTGTGTGTGTGTGTGTGTGTGTGTGTGTGTGTGTGTGTGTGCAAGTAGACATGTCTTCATCACATCACTCTGCAGAACAGACCCAACACAATGGTGAACAAAATACATTTTGAAAATAATTTTTGAAAAGTGGCTGATCTCTTTCAGTATGTAAACACACACACACACACACACACACACGCACACAAGCACACACATACACACACAGTGCATGTACCCGAGGGTTTGAAGGCGATCTTGCTCTTCTTGCCCTTGGTGTTCTGTCTCACAAAGGTGTCTCTGAGGAGGTCCGAGGCGGTGGCTCTCTTGTGGGGGTCTGGCTCGAAGCAGCGCAGGATGAAAGACTTGGCCTCGGTGGACAATGACTCCGGGATCTCTGGGTGGATCTTAAACATTCCTACCTGAAACAAACACAGACAATACAAGAGAAAAAAGAAAAAAGAACATCCTCAAACTACATGTTTAGGTTAAAGTTTCTTTTTTAAGTTTAACTGATCGCAGAGTAGGTTTGCTCAAACAAGGACTTTCATTTTAGGTGACGCTCAAAAAATGGGACATCACATTATATAGCTGCAAATATCCAACAATCTATGATTATTTCAGGAATCACCGATCATCTGCATTTCTAGAGATATGAAATGGGCAGGGGAATAAAGCCCTCCAGGCAAAAATAATTATCTTTATGCAGAGTGGAAAAAAGGAATGAAAATGTTGCATAATAAAACACCAGCACAATAGAAAATCAACGATTCGAGTTTTACACACTGACTGTTAAGAACAATATAATACTGGAAACAGAACATATTAATGCAAATATATACAGAATGCATGATGAGCTTAGTGCTAGTTTTAATTAAATGCAGCGTGCAATAATACAATAAAAAGTAGAGCATAAATTCAGATTCAGTTCAGATTTAAGTCAAACTATTAAGATGATATACACATTCCCAACAGTGACCTCATATATAAACACAGTTGAAAAAGTGTTGATTAATAACACGGAGGGTACCCTTCGTTCTGTAGGAGATACAATGGGTTAACCACGACTACCTTTACCTTAACTCTAAGCTTAACCAATACCTAACATGTATGTCATTAATATTCAATATTAGGTAGAAACCTTCACATTGGAGTCTATGGAACACCTGACACGTGTTATACAGACACTGAAGGGTATCTTGCGTGTCATGTACTGATGCTTTGTCAAAATCATCAGTATGTGACACAATGGGATGAGAATGTGTTGTAATGTTAAGGGAGTTTTCTCAGCACCATAAGTGGCACTATCACGGATCAGTCCATGAAAACTTAAATCCAGAAGATATCGACAACTCTCCCTGTGTCATTACATGGCAGTCAGCTGTGAACATCCAACCTTTCTAAATGCTGTAAAAGCCCAGATGCAAATTCCAACCTTAAACATGGCCGCCTGTGGTTCTCCCAGCTCGTGGAATGGGGGTTTACCAGTGGCCATCTCTATGATGGTGCATCCCAGGGACCAGATATCAGCTGGGGCCCCATAACCCCTGGGCCCCTTATCAATTATCTCTGGAGCCATATATTGCAGAGTACCTACACACAAAAGAGGGACAGACTGTTACCTGGAAAAGCAATAAGTCGTGTCGGATAACAACAGGCCATCATTCATCAGGTTATACATACTCATCATCAGTAAAACATGACTACATTCAATAACTGAGGTGAAGCTAAAAAGGTAGACTTCATCATAATACCTGGATAAAATTTTGATTATAAATCTTCACCCCAAACTGAGCCCAAACCCTAACCTCAACCTTAAACAGACGCAGAGAAAATCATTATTGACATCTTCACTCTTTGAATTATGAACTTTGTGGCTGGGTAGGGAGCCCTGTTTCTCAACAGGTGTGGTTAACGTTTTCTGAGGTGAGTTCATGTGCACCTTGAAAATTTCATGAAATATGGGATGAGGTGAATGTCAGAAGATGAGGTTTTTAAGGCTTTTACAAAACTCACATCTAAAAGGTTTATAATGTAGGCCAGGTATACAAGGTTACAGGAGTAGACAAGGTTTCACTGCCATACTGAAACCATACATTTTTGTTTATCTTTGAATTCTGTTGTTTAAGTGATGAGTGCCTTGGTGTAAAAACTAGCCGAGAGACGGTGATGCGGTGAAAAGATGCTTATATGAAAACTCTTCTGTGAAAAACTAGTTTGAAGGGGCTGAGGAGTGAGAGTTATACGATGAGCTACAGAGAAAGTGAGGCAGGAGGCAAATAGGACACACACAGGCACTCACAAATACAGATACATGTACACACACACACACACACACATGCATGCACCCACACACACCTGCTAATGAAAGGTAAACACTCCTCTGCCTCTGCTTGATTGGATAATCTAATTACACTCCTTGCTAGCTCTTTGAGGGGGGCAGATGGCTGTGAATGTGTATGCATTTGTGTGTACCCGTGGCCTCGAACATGCAGGCATGTGTGCACAGTTGTTTCCATAGAGGCTGACGGTAGCCCTTGACATTTTGAGGGTCATTTGACATTTGCACTCCCGGTTTGAGATCACAGCGTTTCTATGACTCTGTTTATGGAGCCCAGCTTGCATTACAAGTTCAGAGTGTTTTGTGAAATTGGACTTTTGTAATGTGTTTTCTTTTTTTTCATCATTATTACTTAAAGCTTCTACTGTAATGTTTTTGTACTTAACAGTGTACATTAGTGACCAATGACAGTGTGTATGGATGACTAATTTTATTTAGAAATGCGTATTGTGCTTTTTCATTACAACTTGGGTGATTATCTCAATAGGTAGCCAAAGTAATTTTGAGATTTTACAATGAAATATGAAAACTTTGGATGTCATGCTCTAAAACCTTAAGGTCCATTTGGGGTTCATCCAAGATCAAAAGTATACAGACAAGAATAATAAGGTTTCTCAAAACTAGAAAAAAAAAATTGGTAACACTTTAGTATGGGGAACGTAGTCACCATTAATTAGGTGCTTATTAGCATGCAAATTAGCAACATATTGGCTCTTAATTGGTCATTATTACGTACTCATTAATGCCTTATTCTGCATGGCCTTATTATACAACCAGTAAGCCATTAACTATGAGTTTTCCCTCTATAACCTCAGAATTATTGCTTATTAGTAGTACCATCTCAATATGCTTTGCTTAGTATGGACTTTATAAGGTGGTAGTACCACAAGAAGAGTTATTCTCCCTTACTAACACTTAATGAATATGGTCTGTTCTTACTTAACAAAACACAAAACTACAAGTGTTAATAGTGTTAAATTACTGTAAATTAAGTTTTTGTTACTTAGAATATGTTCCCCATACTAAAGTGACATCTTGATCATTACTAATTCACTAGTAATTAAGTTTTTTTATGTTCCCCATACTAAAGTGTTACCAAATTTTTTTAGAATAGTTTGTGCATTGGTTAAGGGGAATCAGCAGTTTTCCATTTGTGCAATGAGACAAACGTGTATGCACTAAACCTCTCTGCCTGACTGGAGGGTGTCCTGAGAAGGAAGTACACTGTTAGTACAGTCTACGTACTTATATGAAGTTACACTGCATACTATTGGGCCATAATATTCAGTACTTAGAATGCAGGACACACCAGGTCTATATCACATGGACTCACATCCAAGCAGAACTCACCCTTTGTAACACCAGAGGAAGTTGTCGAATTAGAAGAATTGAGTCATTTTTGCTTTGCACATTTTGATTTAGCCTTAGCTCTTAATATGTTTCATCGGGAAATTGTTAAGAATTACATTCAACTTTGCCAGCACTACTGGTGTTACTCACAATTTTCTTTCCTTCTTATTGTGTTTGGAAAATGTTCCCCTGGCCAGTCGTTTCCATGGAAACGACATAGGCACAAAGAATTATGGGACAGAGTTGATCGTTTAGCGACCAAAAGCACCATACTTATTATTTTTGCCCATTTAGTATTCATACTCATGCTTTTCACATAGTAAATTTGCATATTAACATTGCGTATACTAAAATTTGCATACTATTGCACATTATTGGTATGTACAGTAATGCAAGGTGTTACCGAATACTTTTCACATTGACTACATGCACCAAAATACAGCTAAATAACTCACTTGTCTCTTATTGGAGTTCTTAATCCTGTTAATTTCACAGACAGTTCAGTTATGAAAGAGTGAGAACTACATTCAGCAAATGCACCAACTCTACCAGAGAAAATCAGGTACTGACTACTGAATTTAAGTGCAGCTGTGGTTAGTCTGTGTCATCATTTTCGGCGGTCACTCGGGGTCGAGTATGACTGTCCTCCTTCTAGGTCCTTGTGGGTCTTCAGGTGGGCGTAGAGGCCGATCCAGGAACCGCATATTTTGGGGCAATGTGGGCAAGGGTGTGAAGAAGTGGTTGAGGATGTGTTTTGGGCCTTTCTGGTAACTTGCTCCTTTCTGGGTCTGCGCTTGTTTTCAGCAGCACAGTGGAGGTTATGGTTGTAGCACCAAGCACCCTCACCGACAGTCAGTCTCCAGGTCTCCCTATTTTGCCGCTTGTTCCCAGGTGTTAAGGTAAATGCCAAACCCTTTGATATGGGCCTTGACGTTATCTTTATATTGCTTCTTTTGTACTCTTGGGGCATGGCGTCCTGTCACGAGCTGAGAGTAAAGGACTTGTTTTGGGAGGCAAGAGTAAGACATGTGAAGGACATGGCCAGTCCATCTCAGTTGTTGTTGTGCGATGGTGGCAGTTACACTAGGCATATTGGCCTCCTCGAGTACGCTGAAGTTGGTGAGCTTATCCTCCCAGCTGATCTTAAGGATGGATCTCCCTGAGGCATTGTGGTTGGTATGCCTCGAGTGCCTTCTGATGCTTGCTATATATGGTCCAGGTTTCAGACCCATACAGTAGGGTGGGCAGCACCACTGCTTTGTACACCAGAATTTTTGTTCTGGCCTGAAGGTTGAAATTTTCAAAAACCCTTTTACTCAATCTTGAGAAGGCCCGGCTGACACAACTGAGACGATGGTGTATTTCAATGTCAATGCTGGCTTTGGAGGACAGAAGGCTGCCAAGATATGGGAACTGTTCCATGTTTTCGAGTCTGGTGTTTTCTACAGAGGTGGACGGGGGCAGAGCAGGCATATTTCTGTTGGGTGGGGGTTGGTAGAGGATATGGGTCTTTGTTATGTTAATGGACAGGCCAAGCTAATTGTATGCCTTTGCAAAGGCGTCAAGTATGTTCTGTAGTTCCTCTTCTATGAGGGACATTAAGGCGTTGTCATCAGCATTTGCAGCTCTATGATGGATGTGGTGGTGGTTTTAGCTTTAGTCCTGAAACTGTTAATATTCAAAAGATTCCCATCAGTCCTGTATAGGATTTTGACTCCCTGAGGCAGATTGGGACCCGTGAGGTGGAGGATGGTGGCAATGAAGACAGAGAACAGGGTTGGGGCAAGGACACAGCCTTGTTTAACTCCTGTGTGGACTTTGAAGGACTCTGTCTCATCTCCATAATTACTGAGTACTCTAGCTGACATATTATCATGTAGTAGTTGTAGTACTCTGATATATTTGTCAGGGCAGCCTATTTTTGACAAAACCAGCCAGAGAGCCTGGCAGTTTACAGAATCAAAAGCTTTGGTTAAGTCTATGAAGGCCATGTAAAATGGTTGATTCTGTTCCTAGGCTTTTTCTTGGAGTTGGTGAGCAGTAAAAATCATGTCCATGGTGCCTCTGTTAGGACGAAAACTGCTCTGGGATTCTGGCAGAATTTCCTCTGATATTAGTCTGTGTAATGTATACCACAACTGCACTGGACAGCTAGTTATTAAGTGATGTAAAGCACGACAGACGCTCCTGTCGACAGTCCAAAGAGAGTATTAGCTTGTATTCGTATTAGAGTATAGACCTTAAACGTAGCACATTTGGAAACAGAAAAGGCGACCCCTCAGTTGGTGGTGTTTTTTTTTATGATTTGATGGTTAGCCTCTTTGCCTTTCCCTGTACATAGATAGCTTTGTCATTTTACTCTGCTCTCTAACGTAAGCCATACATCTCGATATTTACTCGTTACCGAATCCTGTAGTCACTGACAGGAACCGACAGTGTGTTCATAGCCAATGTGTCTTTCATCTTAGTGCCTGAACGGTCCTGGGTGAGGAACCCATAGAGATTTCTAGAGGCTTTTTTTTAAGTGCAGTCCTGACAAAATATTCACTACATTCAGGAACTGGAGGATGAGGTGACTTTTCGTATTCAGGCAAAATAATGAATAAGGTTTTTACATTTGGGATTTTTTTGAGCAAGAACACACCCGGTGACATGTTTCTAGGAAAAGCCCAGTGCAAACCAGTTACCAGTGAATGTCTCTGTGCAAGGGTTGACTCCTGCCAGCCGCTTAGAGGTACCAAAGTCTGAGATCTTAAGGACTCCACTGTAGGTGTTCACCAGCACGTTGTCTCCCTGTGAGACAGACAGACAGACAGACAGACAGACAGACAGACAGTGATGGAGTAGACAGATGGATAAGAGCAACAGATGGCAAAAGAAACAAAAAAGAGACAGAGACATCCATCCATCCATCCATTATCCGAACCGCTTATCCTGCTCTCAGGGTCGCGACAGAGACAGATGGAGCGAAACAGAAAGACAAAGCAACAGATAAGGGGAGAGAGTGGCTAACACCGGGTCCTAACTGGATGCAAGTGTCCGATTATCGTGTCACGTTGGACACTCTCCGTCCACACTGAAACTGTTATCAAACAAACCATGTACCTATCAGCTACGTGTTCAAGATCAGATTGGAGACGTTCCTCATCCATGACACAGTGCTTTTCAACATGATCCACAGGAAGTAAATGGAAACAGGGCGTCCGACAAAAGTCCAGCTCAAAATGGCGCACCTCATCGCGCTGCATCGCTCACAGCCCGTTAGGACATTCCAATAGAAAATAAAGCAATCAAATTGATTTTGCTGCTAGCGCTCGCTTGCATCACATTCAGTTAGGACACAGTATCAGAGAAAGGGAGAGCTTAAGGGAAAAGTAAATCCCTGGTAAAAACACAAAAGGTAGTTATCGATATGAATTAACAATTCTTGCTAATAACTGAAAATAGTTCATTTCAATTGACACATTTTTACTCCTCTGTATTTAATATTGACACTAGTAGGGTTTTCTCTGTGATGGCATGCAGCAAAGCAACGACCATAGTGCTCCCTAGTAGCAATAGGACAGCCATATAAAAACACTCACAACTTTACCATTTATGGTCAAACATGCCTGAAAAGTGTTTTTACAGGCTGTTGATATTATAAGTTCCCAACCCACCATGTATTTGTTTTACATTTACTACAAAACTCATGGGAAGAAGCATCCATATTCATGTAGACGTTAATACCTAGATGAATGTGATTCAGTTTACCTTGATGTCTCTGTGGACTATCTGGTTCTCATGTAGATATCTAAGGCCCTCCAGGATCTGTCTGGTGTAGAATATGATAGTCGCCTCTTTCAGTGGACCCCACTTAGAGCGCAGCAACGCTGACAGGCTTCCTAAATGAGTCAAATCAAGTCAATATTATCAAGTCAATATTATTATCAGAACCAGAAATACTTTATTCATTTCCCCTCGGGGATGAATAAAGTATTTCTGGTTTCTGGTATTATCTATATAGCAACTTAATGCAAAGAAAAGAGTTTGAAATGGGGTTTAACAAGGTTAGGACAAGTGTAGGCAACACAAAAGAGATAACTGAAACAACAGACAGGGAAAAAGTAGAAAAGTACAGTCCAAAATAAAACATGGGGTGGCAGAGCTGCTTAGTTATAACAGTGACTGTCTTATTACAGAGAGGACACAAGTTTGACCCCCAGAACAGCAAAGGTTTCGATTAAGAGGTATCTGTCTTTGAGCCAGACAATAAAGTTGCATCAGCATACAGTCCTTGAAAAATGTAAATATCACCATAGAAAATAAAAGACTCCACTTTTAGACTTCCTTTTTTTTTTACAAGGAAATAACATGATGCTTAAATCCCCTCTCTCTGGTCATGTGTCGAACTTTCAAATGACTTTTTCCAAATGTAAACAAATTCATGCAAATTTAGGTGCGTTTCTATCAGATCTGTTTAAGCGATTAAAACCTTGAACGTAAGTCTACGTGTCCTACATCATATGTCCATACTTGTCACATTTATGCCTTTGTGCCTCCTCCCTCTGGCTAATCCTTGTCCTGCACCTCTCATTCTCATCGCCTGTTCCCTATCAGGCTTAATCACTGCACCATATTTAAACCTGCTCTCTCATTTCCCTTAGGCCAGATTGTCAAGTCGCTCTTGTCATGTCTAGGCAACGTTTCTACTGTCATGTTTAGCCCTACTCCCAGCTATTTACCATGCCTAGTCATAAGTTTTGATCAATGCAACAGTTTGCCATGCTGGTGTTGTCTGTTCTGCCTTATTTTTGTATTCTCATCGATATTGCCAAGTAAAGGCCTTTTCGGTTTTTGAACTACGACATGACTCATGACATGAACGACTACATACCATGTCAATACTTCCACACCCAAGAGGAACATGGACCAGATCAGTTTAATAAACAGCTGATCATGTGATTAAATTCTATTCACATTTACATTTTTTTCACTCTGCAAGTGCATTTCCATTGCAACTTATTGCATTTCTTTTCATTGAATACAAAGTTTATCTGCCTAAAGCGAACATACACTATTTTATGTGTGTTTTGGGGATTTTATTCGGTATTTGTAATTTCCATCGAGCATTTTTTTTTTAACCAAAAGACAATTTGCATTAACTACTGGGATGGAAATGCTGTTTCCATCTCTCACGCTCTCTCCCGCACACACACACCTCCTGGGACCTGTTCCATGAAGATCTTGATGTAGCCGTTCTCCGAGACAGAGCCAAGGTATTGGACGATGTTCCTGTGTTTCAGGTATTTGTGAAGGGCGATCTCCTCGTGGAGGGGCTGGGAATACCTGACAAACAGGGAGAGAGCACTCAGCATTTTTTTATCTTTGATTATTTTGGTCATTTAGTCATGTGGGCTCCATTTCACCCGTTCACACCTGATCCCTGCTCAGTATAACCATCATCCTCCAATGTTGACAATAAGCAGCTCCACAGAAGAAATTTGGAGGTTACAGGCAACAAGTTGTTGGTGGAGATCCCAGAAAGTGTTAAGGAGAGAAACGCTGTTCAGTTGCTCTGGGAATTCAAACCAGCAACCTAAAGTGTATATGTCTGCCACTGTAGTGTTTAGGTCACAACCTCCCTCCAGACACACACACCCACACACACACACACACCCACACACACACACACACACACACGCATATATATATATATTCACACTTTCAAACAAAAACATGGTGATAGAGGCATTCTCTCTCTCACCTGCTGTCTCTCTCAGGAATCTCTTTGATGGCAATGCGGACTTGATTGCTAAGGTCCCTCCCAGCATACACCACTCCATAGGTGCCCCGACCTAGCACCACCCTGTCCCCGGTCTCATTGGTGTCATATTCATACTGCAAAACACACACACACAGACAAGATTATTGAGTGTGCATAAAGACAGAGAGGCTAATATTCAAACAGCAGTACTACTATAGTTATTTGAATTATTGAGTTGATTCATGTGAATGCTATACATTACTTTCTCTTCATTCCAATTTTCATACATTACAATATGAAGCATGATAATATGAAGAATCCTTAAAGAGAGACTGACATGCCCTTTCTGAACACATTTTTTAACATTGGGAGTTTGAATCATAACCGAAAATAGGTGTGGTTTTATGAATTCAAAGCTATTGGCTACTCTGTGTCAAACGTCACTGCGCTACCGCTACTGCTCATACCGCTCATGTCCACCGACAGGATAACTGACCGATAAACGTCAATTAATATCACAATTCGGGGAGTATTTTGACTTCATAACTCAAAATGTGTTACAAACAACAATAACACACAGGTACGTGGATATAAAGTTTTTATTTTAGGGTTTTAAACATGAGCGGTAGCATAGTGACGTTTGACTTGGATCCAGTTACCCACAGGTCTCATACGTAGTATAGAGGGCTGTGTAACCCTACATGCAAACTGACTAGTGTCTACATATCCAGAGGCACAATTTGTCATTGGACACCATCTGCAGTCAATCACAGATCTCTATCGAGTGGCCGCAGACGCGCTGTTTTGGCCACCGAATTTCTCCGTGGTCACATTCCAACTTAGAACATAGCCTATCAATAGGAATTTTCAGATTTTGATGTCAGTATCACTTTAATGTTATTGTTTTGTCAACCTTGAACATGTATTACTCATGATACTTTAAATGCAATGGTATTTGCTGTAAGTGGTAGTTTTGTTAATGGCAGGCATCATCTCATATCTCAGGTTTCTGATCTCATTTCTCATTTCAGATTGCAATCTACATGTCCTAAATTAATATACACACACCCAAACATCCAAGAACACTAACACACATATGCACACCTATACACACAAACACCCAACATCCAAGAGCACTAACACACTTATGCACATGCACACACACACACACACACACACACACACACACACACACACACACACACACACAGACCTCCAGTGTGTCACCTTCTCCCTCTCCCTCCAGCTCCACAGCATTCCCTGTACCATCAGAAATCATCTCTTTCACCATGGAACAAAACCTACACACACACAAATCATGGCACATTTTTGTCATGTATCTGGCCAAGTATTGTGATGATACTGACATGCACCTAAATAAACTCTCACATACTATAACACATACAGACAAACATTTGCATCCCGTGCGCGCATGCGCGCGCGCACACACACACACACACACACACAATTACAAATAGTGTGTGTCCTTACCGAGCACATTGATCCTCGGTAGAGAAGTAGATCTGAAAGTCGTCTGAGTTGTCATGGACGTATAGGAAACAGCAGCGCTCATCAAACTTACTAATACTGTAGAGAGAGTTTTTTTTATCATTGTTTTTTAGGGCTTTTGTTACTTTGCTTGTGTGTGTGTGTGTGACTGTGAGTTAGTGTGTGTATGTGTGTGAGATTCTTCTGTTGAGGATTGGAATAAAATATACCAACAGTATGGACCCTAGCATGCAAGTAAACAGCAAATTCTGCAGACATCCTCATTTATTTTGGTGATTTGCGGGATCACCGTAGTGCAACTAATCCAGCAATGTGTTGGTAAACCCCAGGATGTTGTACTAGTTGCTGGATACAATCATACAATCCTACCTGATGCCTTTGATGGACATTGCAGTGAAGTTCCACTCATGGATCCCTTTCTGGAGCAGAAGAGACAGTTCAACACTTTCACAATATATATTTATGGGATTTTCAAATAAAAGAAATATAATCATACCTGTCAAACACATTACAAGTACAAATGAAACAAAGTGTTTTGTCAATGAAGAAAAAACAGCAAATACATGCACATATAGAAGTGTTATAAACTAAGCAAACACCATAATGTGCCATTAAACAATGAGTTAAAAATCAACAGTGAGAGTGAAGTGGATGCTGTTCTAACTTCTTTAATATTAAAAGGGGGGTCAGGCAAGGAGATTGTTTGAGCCCTTTGCTCTTCGCAATTTCCATTGAGCCATTAGCAGAAATTATAAGACAAGAAGGTAATATCAAAGGAATAAAAGATGGAGGCATAGAACACAAAATTTCACATTTTACTGATGACATCATGATGTATATAGGTGAACCTATATTGACAGTTCCAGCTTTTCTTAAAATCCTAAGGGATTATGGGGAAATATCAGGCTATAAAACCAATGACTAAAAATCTGAAGCGATGATGCTCTCAGGTGACCAGCCTACACAACTAGATGAAAGGGTTAAATTCCACTGGTCCCACAGGGGTTTTAGATACGTTGGAATTAATATCACCCCATGTACCCCAAAACTATTCAATGCAAATTATGTAAAGTTAATAAGGGAGATAAAAGCAGACCTCCAAAGATGGGAGATTCTTCCCCTATCCCTGATTGGAAGAGTGGAAGCTATTAGAATTAATATTTTGCCTAGACTTCTTTTTTTATTTCAGTATCTACCGATAGAAGTACCTATAGCTAAACTCAAACTCTTGGACAAGCTTTTCTCTAAATTCATGTGGCAAAATAAGACACCTAGAATTACACTAAAAACACTGTTGAATACCAAACATAAAAGGGGTCTTAATTTACCCAACCTCAAACACTACGACTGGGCAGCACAATTAAGAACACTGGTAGCATGGATAACAGAAGATAAGGAAACACATTGGGTGGATATAGAACAAAATTCACACTCGGATGTTCCGTTGGGCATGCTGCCCTTTTTAACCCAAGCACAATGGAACAAAATTAAAATACAAAATGAATGGATCAAGTTTACCTTGAAGGTCTGGTCAAACATACGAAAACAATTAAACATCCCAACTATTTCTAGGGCCCTTAAAATAGCTAAAAAAAAAAGTTTTAAATTGCCAGCTAAAAATATGGGTTTTAAAAAATGGAATGACAGAGGCCTGTGTATTATAGACCAACTATTTGAAGGGGAGATCCTACAATCATTTGACAAACTCCAACAAGAATTTAATCTCACTAGAAGTGACTTTTACAGATTCCTACAAATAAGACACTACTTACAAACACACTCTGAATGGCAACAGATATGTAAAATACCATCTAATCCTTGAAGCATTTTTCATATCAACAGTAAAGGGAACAATAACCCAGCCACTGAGGATGCACAAGCCAGTGCATTCTTAGTGCCGGTCCCAAGCCCGGATAAATGGGGAGGGTTGCGTCAGGAAGGGCATCTGGCGTAAAATCTCTGCCAAATCAAATATGCGGATCATAAGTAAGATTTACATACCGGATCGGTCGAGGCCCGGGTTACCAACGACCGCCACTGGTACTATTAACCAGCAGGGTGCCAGTGGAAATTATGCTACTGTTGGGTGAAGGAGAAGGAGAGGGGTAAGGCATGTCCAGAGGCAGCAAGAGAGGAGGAAGGGTAGGAGTGTGGAGGTGAGAGTCGGAACTTTGAATGTTGGCACTCTGACTGGTAGAGGGAGAGAGCTGGCTGATATGATGGAAAGAAGAAAGGTAGGCCTACTGTATATGCAAGCGACCAGGTGGAAGCGGAGTAAGGCCAGGAGTATTGGAGGTGGGTTCAAACTCTTCTACTATGGTGCAAATGGGAGGAGAAATGGGGTAGGGATAATTCTGAAGAGTATGTCAAGAGTGTGCTGGAGGTGAAGACAGTGTCAGATAGAGTGATGAGTATGAAGCTGGAAATCGAAGGTGTATTGATGAATGTTATCAGTGCATATGCCCCACAAGTTGGATGTGAGATGGAAGAGAAAGAAGAATTCTGAAGTGAGTTGGATGACGTGGTGGAGAGTGTACCCAAGGAGGAGAGAGTGGTGATTGGAGTGGACTTCAATGGACATGTTGGTGAAGGGAACAGAGGTGATGAGGAGGTGATGGGTAGGTATGGTGTCAAGGAGAGAAATGTGGTAGGACAGATGGTGGATTTTGCCAAAAGGATGGAAATGGTTGTGGTGAATACATATTTCAAGAAGAGGGAGGAACACAGGGTGACGTACAAGAGTGGAGGAAAGTGCACACAGGTGGACTATATCTTATTTAGAAAGCATGATCTAAAAGGGATTGGAGACTACAAGGTGGTGACAGGGGAGAACGTAGATAGGCAGCATCGGATGGTGGTCTGTAGGATGATTTTGGAGACCAAGAAGAGGAAGTGATTGAAGGCAGAGCTGAAGATCAGGTGGTGGAAGTAGAAGAAGGGAGACTGTTGTGTGGAGTTCAGGGGGGAGTTAAGACAGGCGCTGGGTGGTAGTAATGAGTTCTCGTATGGCTGGGCAGGTACTGCAGAAATAGTGAGGGAGACAGCTAGGAAGGTACTTGGTGTGTCATCAGGACAGAGGAAGGAAGACAAGGAGACTTAGTGTTGGAATGAGGAAGTACAGCAAATTATACAGAGGAAGAGGTTGGCAAAGAAGAAGTGGGATAGTCAGAGAGATGAAGAAAGTAGTCAGGAGTAAAAGAAGATGCAGTGTAACGTGAAGAGAGAGGTGGCAAAGGCAAAGGCAAAGGCGTATGGTGAGTTCTATGAGAGGTTAGACACTAAGAAAGGAGAAAAGGACTTGTACCGATTAGCTAAACAGAGGGACCGAGCTGGGAAGAATGTGCAGCAAGTTAGGGCGATCAAGGATAGAGATGGAAATGTGCTGATAAGTGAGGAGTGTACTGGGAAGGTGGAAGGAATACTTTGAGGGGCTGATGAATGAAGAAAATGAGAGAGAGAGAGAGAGAGAGAGAAGGTTGGATGATGTGGGGATAGTGAATTAGGAAGTGCAGTGGATTAGCAAGGAGGAAGTGAGGGAAGCTATGAAGAGGATGAAGAGTGGAAAGGCAGTTGGTCCTGATGACATACCTGTGGAGGCATGGAGATGTTTAGGAGAGATGGCAGTGGGGTTTTTAAATAGATTGTTTAAAACAATCTTGGAAAGCGAGAGGATACCTGAGAAGCATACTGGTACTGATTTTCAAGAACAAGGGCGATGTGCACAACTGCAGCAACTACAGAGGTATAAAGTTGATCAGCCACAGCATGATGATATGGGAAAGAATAATAGAAGATAGGTTAAGAGGAGAGGTGATGATTAGCGAGCAGCAGTATGGTTTCATGCCATGAAAGAGCACCACAGATGTGATGTTTGCTTTGAGAATGTTGATTGAGAAGTATAGAGAAGGCCAGAAGGAGTTGCATGAGGGAAGTGTGACAGTGGTGAGGTGTGCAGTTGGAATGACAGATGGGTTCAAGGTGGAGGTAGGATTACATCAAGGATTGGCTCTGAGCCCTTTCTTGTTTGCAATGGTGATGGACAGGTTGACAGACGAGATCAGGCAGGAGTCTCCGTGGATGATGATGTTTGCAGATGACATTGTGATCTGTAGCGAGAGTAGGGTGCAGGTTGAGGAGAGCCTGGAGAGTCGGAGGTATGCACTGGAGAGAGGAGGAATGAGAGTCGGTAGGAGCAAGACGGAATACATATGTGTGAATGAGAGGGAGAAGAGCAGAATGGTGAGGATGCAAGGAGTAGAGGTGACGAAGGCAGATGAGTTTAAATACTTGGGGTCAACTGTCCAAAGTAACGGGGAGTGCAGAAGAGAGGGGAAGAAGAGAGTGCAGGCAGGGTGGAGTGGGTGGAGAAGAGTGTCAGGAGTGATTTGCAACAGAAGGGTACCAGCAAGAGTTAAAGGGCAGGTTTACAAGATGGTTGTGAGACCAGCTATGTTATATGGTTTGGAGACAGTGGCACTGACAAAAAGACAGGAGGCGGAGCTGGAGGTGGCTGAGCTGAAGATGCTAAGATTTTCATTGGGAGTGACAAAGAAGGACAGGATTAGGAATGATTATATTAGAGAGACAGCTCAGGTTGGACGGTTTGGAGACAAAGCAAGAGAGGCAAGATTGAGATGGCTTGAACATGTGTGGAGGAGAGATGTTGGGTATATTGGGAGAAGGACGCTGAATATGGAGCTGCCAGGGAAGAGGAAAAGAGGAAGGCCAAAGAGGAGGTTTATGGATGTGGTGAGGGAAGACATGCGGGTGGCTGGTGTGACAGAGGAAGATGCAGAAGACAGGAAGAAATGGAAACGGATGATCGATCATCATAATTTAATATCATAATTTAATATCACATATATATATATATATATATATATATATATATATATATATATATATATATATATATATATATATATATATAGGATACTTCAAGACATCAATTGGTAACTCTCTTGACATTAAAGAACAATGGGAGCTAGAAATGAATATTATAACTGAAGATGAAACCTGTAGAGTTGGACACAAACTAACAGATATGGAAAGAGGTCGACTGGAAGGTCAAAATTAGGTTTTTCAAAACTCCCCCTGTAATAGCAAGATATAGTGGGGCATCAAACTTATGCTGGAGGGAGTGTGGATTTATTGGAGACCACACACATATTTTTTGGGACTGCCCTAAATTATCTTAAATACTTGAAAGATGTCCAGATGGAAATTCAAAATATTATGGGATTTGATTTACCACTAAACCCAGCATGCTATATTTTAGGTGTGGTTCCAGATGACCTTGTAAGAAACCAAAATTATCTTCTTGGGGTACTACTACTAACTGCAAAAAAATTAATAACTATTAACTGGAAAAATAAAAACCCTATAAAAATAAAGATTGGAGGGTGAAAGTAAAATAATTATATATTATGGACAGCATAACTACAAAATTACAACTAAAAACAGATACATTTTATGTTAAATTGGCCCGTTATAGCCAAACTCCCAAGACTGTGTGAAAATATATGATGTACATGAGTATGACCACCACCCTTACTTCTCCTGAAATAGATACAGCTCCGTATAATATGTTAACATGCTGACCTCTCTATCAATGGTGATGCCACGCTTGATTGACAATAAAGAAACTTTTAAATGTGAATATAATTTCTTGTAATGCCTCTCTATATATGTAATTACATCATAAGCTGCAACCCTCCTGTTTTGATTGTATAGACTGAAGTATTGATGATGCGAAAGATTGCTTAAACAATAAAGACTATTCAAAAACAAACAAGCAAACAAAAAACCGAGTTAA
This sequence comes from Lampris incognitus, assembly GCF_029633865.1. Classification (NCBI taxonomy): domain Eukaryota; kingdom Metazoa; phylum Chordata; class Actinopteri; order Lampriformes; family Lampridae; genus Lampris; species Lampris incognitus. Next base: position 22,323,663 of record NC_079229.1, on the reverse strand, counting down.
AACTCCTTGCCGTTCACTCACCCAATACCCAAATTGCACAAAAGTTACACCTGAATGCGAATAAAATGAATATAAATAGCACTGCTGAAGGTAAGAGATTAGACCGCTTGGGATGGAGGGAACAGAGGAGAAGAGAAGTAGAGGGAGGTGCTGTTCTGACCGTCTCAGCAGGCGACACATGCCAGATAGAGACATTCTTCTCCTCCGCCTCATTGTTAATGGACACATAGGAGGGCTGATACACCTTGGTGGGCTCCAGAATTAACACCTGTAATAGACAAAGACAAAGAAATAGACAAAGATAACTGAGCTCAAATGTCCTTTTTACTAATTTATCAGCGCTTTTGTTCTTTCACTCCTTCTTTTATCTTGGTTTTTTTCTGTTATTCATTTTAAAAAAATTGCTTGCCTTCATGTGATTATGAGAAGTTTTGTTTTAGTGATAATAGTTGTAATAATAACAGTAGTATAATAGTATTAGTACTTGTAGTAGTAATCCTTTTTTTTCTTCTTTTTTTTGGACTCCCCCCCTTTTCTCCAAATTGTTCTTGGCCAATTACCCCACTCTTTCAAGCCGTCCTGGTTGCTGCTCCACCCCCTCTGCCCAGCCGGGGAGGGCTGCAGACTACCACATGCCTCCTACGATACATGTGAAGTCGCCAGCCGCTTCTTCTCACCTGAGAGTGAGGAGTTTCGCCAGGGGGACTTGGGTGTGGGAGGATCACGCTATTCCCGCAGTTCCCCCTTGCCCCCAAACAGGTGCCCCGACTAACCAGAGGAGGCACTGGTGCAGCAACCAGGACACATACCCACATCTGGCTTCTCACCCGCAGACACGGCCAATTGTGTCTGTAGGGACACCCAACCAAGCTGGAGCTAACACGGGGATTCGAAACAGCGATCCCCATGTTGGTAGGCAACAGAATAGACTGCCATGCCACTCAGACACCCCCTTGTAGTAGTAATCCTAATCCTAATAGTAGTGGCCATAGTGGCAACAGCAATAGTGATGGTAGTGGTAATACTGACAGTAGTAGTAGTGTTAACACTAATAGTGGTGGTGGTAATAGCAGTAGTCATAGTATTAGTAGTAGTAGCAGCTGCAGCAGTAGGAATGGTAGTTGTATTAATAGTGGCAGTATTATTAGTAATGGTAGTAGTAGTGTAAACATTACATAGTAGTGGCACTGGTAGCAGTGTCAGCAGCAGCAGTAGTAGTGGTGGTAGTGGTAGTAGTAGTAGTAGTAGTAGTGGTGGTGGTAGTAGTAGTAATAGTAGTCGTAGTAGTAGTCTCAGAGCATATTTTGATATGTTTACCGGGAACCGCAGGCCATTGGTGGTGCCCCGTGTGGCCTCTACGATGATGTCCATCCAGAAGTTGAGCCTCTCTCGCTGGGGTGAATGTTCCACGGTTTGCTTTTTAAACCTCTGGATCAGCTGCAGGTTCTGCACCACTGATCGCAAGTACCTGAGGGACAAAACAAAAACAAAAACAAACATTAAAGGAGCAGGATGAGGAGAAAAAAAACGAGAGAATATTGAAAAGGGAGGTGAGAAAATGAAAGCACAATCTGATATCAACCCTGAGAAAATAATGATTTATCTATCCGTTCAGAATTGTTAGGGTTGCCATGTACCTAAGCCCTTCTTGTACTACACATTAATAATTCAGAGGATGGAAACACTTGTTATTCAATAGTTAATTAAATTTAATCTGAACGGTGATTGTGTTATTCACCCACAGCCATCACATTATGTCATTAAAATAATTTATGATATGTGAAAGCAAAAAAAAAAGTTACCATGCACCACTTTAAATGTGGCCCTTTTACCACCAAAATCAATCTCGTATGAAAGAAAATGGAGGAAGAAAGAAGTTTCTTTGGATGCAGTTGAGACCATAATATTATGTTTTATATACATCAAATCAAATTAAAAAAACATTCCCAGACTGCATTTTCCGAGACGTCTCTTACTTGTAACTGACAATATCAACCAGCTAACTACAAACCCCAATTCCAATGAAGTTGGGACGTTGTGTAAAACGTGAATAAAAACAGAATACAATGATTTGCAAATCCTTTTCAACCTATATTCAATTGAATACGATACAAAGACAAGATATTTAATGTTCAAACTGATAACCTTTATTGTTTTTTGCAAATATTCACTCATTTTGAATTTGATGCCTGCAACACGTTCCAAAGAAGCTGGGACAGGGGCAACAAAAGACTGGGAAAGTTGAGGAATACTCAAAAAACACCTGTTTGGAACATTCCACAGGTGAACAGGTTAATTGGAAACAGGGGAGTGTCATGATTGGGTATAAAAGGAGCATCCCCGAAAGGCTCAGTCGTTCACAAGCAAGGATGGGGCGAGGGTCACCACTTTGTGAACAACTGCATCAGTAAATAGTCCAACAGTTTAAGAACAACGTTTCTCAATGTACAATTGCAAGGAATTTGGGGATTTCATCATCTACAGTCCATAATATCATCAAAAGATTCAGAGAATCCAGAGAAATCTCTACACGTAAGCGGCAAGGCTGAAAACCAACATTGAATGCCCGTGACCTTCGATCCCTCAGGCGGCACGGCATTAAAAACCGACATCATTCTGTAAAGGATATTACCACGTGGGCTCAGGAACACTTTGGAAAACCATCGTCGATTAACAGAGTTCGTTGCTACATCTACAAGTGCAAGTTAAAACTCTACCATGCAAAGCGAAAGCCATATATCAACAACATCCAGAAATGCCGCTGGCTTCTCTGGGTCCGAGCTCATCTGAGATGGACTGATGCAAAGTGGAAAAGTGTGCTGTGGTCTGACGAGTCCACATTTCAAATTGTTTTTGGAAATCATGGACGTTGTGTCCGCCGGGTTAAAGAGGAAAAGGACCATCCAGATTGTTATCAGCACAAAGTTCAAAAGCCTGCATCTGGGATGGTATGGGGGTGTGTTAGTGCCCATGGCATGGGTAGCTTGCACATCTGTGAAGGCACCATTAATGCTGAAAGGTACATACAGGTTTTGGAGCAACATATGCTGCCATCCACACAACGTCTTTTTCAGGGACGTCCCTGCTTATTTCAGCAAGACAATGCCAAGCCACATTCTGCACATGTTACAGCAGCGTGGCTTCGTAGTAAAAGAGTGCGGGTACTAGACTGGCCTGCCTGCAGTCCAGACCTGTCTCCCATTGAAAATGTGTGGTGCATTATGAAGCGCAAAATACAACAACGGAGACCCCGGACTGTTGAGCAACTGAAGTCGTACATCAAGCAAGAATGGGCAAGAATTCCACCTACAAAGCTTCAACAATTAGTGTCCTCAATTCCCAAATGCTTATTGAGTGTTGTTAAAAGGAAAGGTGATGTAACACAGTGGTAAACATGCCCCTGTCCCAGCTTTTTTGGAACATGTTTTAGGCATCAAATTCAAAATGAGTGAATATTTGCAAAAAAACAATATAGTTTATCAGTTTGAACATTAAATATCTTGTCTTTGTAGTGTATTCAACTGAATATCGGTCGAAAAGGATTTGCAAATCATTGTATTCTGTTTTTATTTACGTTTTACACAACGTCCCAACTTCATTGGAATTGGGGTTTGTATTTAACGGGTAACTGCAATTATTTTCAAGGGAATTTTATCCTCTAGTTACTAATCATTTCATATAAGTGGGTGTTTGTCACACTAGAACGAAACTGTGAAAGTTGTACTGAAAATAAACTACTATAAAAATAAAAAATGTCCGTATCGCAGACGTGTCGTATGGTTTGTATTTGTTTACCAGAGGGGTGGTTTGAGTTTGAAGAGCTTCTCTGCAGCCTGTGTGGCTTTGGGGATGTCATTCGCCAACATGCTGACTGTGAAGAACTGACCGACATCCCAGTAGTTATTCATCTTCTCCAGGGAACCTTTACGCCCCAAAAGACTGTTGAGTCTCACACCTGAGAGGAGGAATACAAAGCGAGATGAAATAGCCGACCTGCATTACATCTACGGAACAAGTTACTTTGAATGTTAAACAGTGTAAAATATTTTGTGTTGTAAACTCTCGCATCTCTCAACTGACTACGTATTTACCAAATGGTCCTCATGACAGCGTTATGCAAAATAGGTAGAAATTTCTTTTTAGTTCCTCCTCCATAGTAAAGTAAGCATACATTAACGGGTGAGATGGGATATAAGACCAAGAAAAAAGGGGCGTCTGGGTAGCATGGCAGTCTATTTCTTTGCCTACCAACACGGGTATCGCCAGTTTGAATTCCCATGTTACCTCCGGCTTGGTCGGGTCTCCCTACAGACCCAATTGGCTGTGTCTGTGGGTGGGAAGCTGGATGTAGATATGTGTCCTGTTCGCTGCACTAGCATCTCCTCTGGTCGGTTGGGGCACCTGTTCAGGGGGGATGGGGGACTGGGGGGAATAGCGTGATCCTCCCACGCGCTACGTCCCCCTGGCGAAACTCCTCACTGTCAGGTGAAAAGAAGCAGCTGGCGACTCCACATGAATCGGAGGAGACATGTGGTAGTCTGCAGCCCTCCCCGGATTATTGGCAGGGGGGTGGGAGCAGCGACTTGGAACGACTCGGAGGAGTGGGGTAATTGACCAGATACAATTAGGGAGAAAAAAAATCCAAAAAATAAAAAAAGAATCATTTGATCATCAAAAATGGACTCTGTAAAATTATCACGGTTTAAGAATATTTATGTGGCGCTATCTTCGTTATTTTATTTTAATAAGGGCTTTTTATAAGTAAATTAAAACAGCTTTTTCTTGAGAACTGCTATAAGTGGTTTTGTCCAATAATTCCCAGATTAAACTTGAAAAATTATGCTTCAGATAAGATAAAATATCTAATCAACGTAGTTCAACTTGTTTTGAGATATTTGGTCACGCAGGTAAAAAACATGGTCTTACCTTATTTCAAGAAATCTTACCTGGTTGACATATCTTACTGCGATAGTTTATTTTGCTTGTTTTTAGGATTTTCTTACTCGGATATGCTAAATTTTGTCTCAATTTTGACATAGGACTTTTGCAGCATACATTTCACATATACTATGTACACAGTATGACAAGGGTCAGGGTGTCGCTTACCTATTTTCCTCAGTTCAATGGAGCTCTCAAACTGCTGCCCTGCAACTATGAGGAGCACAGCGAGGTTGATACCTGAGTAAAGCGTGGGCTGCAGCTCAAAGCCCTTCCTGTACCTGTAGGAAATGGATGCTTCAGTTGTAGCAGGTTGACAGAGGTGTGTGTGTGTGTGTGTGTGTTTCCTCTCACCATTGTATAGCATTGTCCCTGTTCTTGGTGTCCTTACAATCAGAGTCCAGGAAGATGTCTTTGTAAATCCGTCCACACAGACAGAACATGTCTGGAGCCGGGTGCTCACAAGACTGTAAAACCTGAAGCATCACCCCCAGGGCCTGTTCCCTGTCACCGGGGCTGTTCCTCCTACACACACACACACACACACACACACACACACACACACACATATTAACACAGACGTTCTCAATCAGGTCCTCAGGTACCACCAGTACTGCTGATTTCCTATTCTGCCAGGTAGTTCATTATATTCACCTGTTTGCTCCAGTTATTTCAGCCTCCAGTCAGGAAGCTTTTATAACAAGTGAATGTAATTAGCTACCTGGTCGAATAGAAAACTAGGAGCAATGGGGGTACCTGAGGACCGGACAGAGAACCATTACAGTAACAGATACATATATAGTGTGCAAATGAACAAGCCGGTATCAATTTCCCTGATTAAAACTATGCAAACGTTCAAATATTAACCGGCGACCATTTCTCCATGGCAAAAATGAAATAACTGAATCAAAATTCACCTTTGAAAACAAAAACTATGATGAAATGTAATGACACTTTTTTGTCTTTGTCGGACCGCTACATCAAGTCAAACATTTCTATTCTAGAAACTACCTTGCTGGGATTATTAGACTGATTAAAACAGGCTTGATCACGCCTGCCTGACCGTCATTTTGTCCAAATCCCTGTTGGAGCAGAAGTTGGGTTTTTATTTAGTTATTGGCTTGTTTTCATCATGGAAATGAGGTCACGGACTAATATTTGTTTTAGCACAGATTCCATCAACCAAATGAACTCGGATCTGTGCTCACACACACATACAGGCACAAATGAACAAGAGCTTTTCCATTAAACATCAGGCCCCATAACTCAGGGTGATAATCAACGTTCTGAATCAACTCTGTTACAACAGATCCTGTACAAATGAAAACGACGGAAATGAGCTATTGCATGACTGTGTGTGTCAGGGAAATGTTAAGAAATACACAAAGTAAAAGAGGAAGTCAGTCCGTTACAAATGGGATGTGTGTTTGGGATGTGTGTTTGAGTCAATAAAAGGCTGAAAAACGGTGTTCCTGCCTGAAGAAAGACTTGGGATTTCTAAATAACCCCCTTCATCAATGAAATGTATTAGCTGATCTACCCTTTTTGAAAAATATGTCACCTTCTTTAACAACAGTTACTGCTAAAATGAAGACTTGACAGGCCCATCGTTTGTTTTCTGGAACATCACTGGTGAAACTCTCTCCTACCTGTTTCCTATGAGCTAATTATAGTTATTCTAAAAATAATCTTGTTATCATAACAGCATGTCTTCTTTAAAAAAAAAAGGCATGAAAGGGCACAATCGCTGCAAGTCTGAGTTTAGGTGGGGAAAATTCAGTTTTTTTCGATCTCATTGCACAGACTGAGAGACGTCTGCATGCTTGAAAATGCAACAATAATGGGGAAATACAGTATGTTAGATTATTTGAGAATGTACAGACAAATAAGTTTCGCTGATAGTGAAACCTCTTTTGTGTGACATTTTCTATCAGAGATCTTGTAGATATTGGGGCGTGTTGTTGTTTTGGTTTTTTTGGGGGGGGGTCAAATTATTATCACTACCATATCTCTATACTCGGACACAACCTGCCAAAGTAGGTTAGACATAATATTTTCTCTAAACAAATTACAGTACTGTACAGGATACATTTGAGTAGTAGGTACACCTGTAAATCCTTAAAGGATAAATTAGAAATTACATATTACAGTTCTAAAATATCATAAAACATATTACCGAAAAAAGGACAAATTAGAAATAATGGCCTGGCTCTAATATTAATCTCTCTCCAGTTGAAATAACTGAAGCCCTCGCAACTATCTGAGAAACTAAGGGAACGTTGGTTCTTTCCAGATCTGGACTGGGATCTGGTTCTTGGAGTACCTGTTGAGGGCGAATGCATAGTGGAACTGGATCATAGGCTGCGTAGCTAAGTCACAGGTTGGTAGCATCTCAAGGGTCTGCACCAGCTTGACCATAGCATCATAGTCCTGTGGAGTCAAAGAACATGATATGGCTGTTTGTGTATGTGTGTGTGTGTGTGTGTGTGTGTGTGTGTGTGTGTGTGTGTGTGTGTGTGTGTGTATGTGTGTGTGTTGTGTGTGTGTGTTTGAGGGAGCATGTTTGTGATTATGTGTACATGCGTGTTTATGTGAGTGTGTGTATGTGATGTGAGTGTGAGTGTGTGCATGTGTTTTTGTACGTGTGGTCTCGGCAGTTCTTTGTGCAGGTGTGTGTGTGTGTGTGTGTGTGTGTGTGTGTGTGTGTGTGTGTGTGTGTGTGTGTGTGTGTGTGTGTATTTGTACATACACACATGTGTTGGTACCTGTATGTCTCTGTAGGAAAATAGCAGGTTCATGACTATGTCCTGAGTCAGAACCTCTGTGTTGTCGATCCGTAGTTTAATCCGGGCCAGCTCCTTGGCCAGCTCCTCTCCCTGGTACTTTTCACGAGCTTTCCTTATGTCGTTCAGCAGAGTGTCTTTGAATGAAGCGCTGTGAGATACACAGATAGAGAGAGAACGAGGGAGAGTTCAAACAGGGCAGGGACTCATTCTTCCTCGCATCGTCTTCCATGAGTGACAGGGGTTGATGGGGGTTGAAGCCCTGATCATAGTCTATCTGTATTAAATAGGGCTATGGCATCCTTCTCGATTGGTTTGCTGTGCTGCAACCCACACACTTACACATATTGTTCACACCCCAATTCACACATACGCAATGCACACACACGACAAACTCACACACGTGTAGTACACACACAGGAATACATGTGCATCCTTTCACGTCAATGTAATACACAAACAGGAATACACTCATTCTATTCCCATCATTTTCCCATAGCTACATGCATACTTTTCTTCATATGAGTAAGGTGTTTGTTCAGCTTGCAGGCCAGATTTTCTATTTTCCACTTCCATAGACACCTTTCTCTTACGTGAGTGTGGACATTTGTGTGTGCTGATGGGGTGTGCATGTGTCTGTTAATTCCCACTGTATGTTCGAGTGTGTGTATGAGGAAGTCGGGAGTTACAGAGAAGTATGTAGGAGTGGTGCAGGATATGTATGAGGGAAGTGTGACAGTGGTGAGGTGTGCAGTTGGAATGACAGATGGGTTCAAGGTGGAGGTAGGATTACATCAAGGATTGGCTCTGAGCCCTTTCTTGTTTGCAATGGTGATGGACAGGTTGACAGACAAGATCAGGCAGGAGTCTCCGTGGATGATGATGTTTGCAGATGACATTGTGATCTGTAGCGAGAGTAGGGTGCAGGTTGAGGAGAGCCTGGAGAGTCGGAGGTATGCACTGGAGAGAGGAGGAATGAGAGTCGGTAGGAGCAAGACGGAATACCTATGCGTGAATGAGAGGGAGGACAGTGGAATGGTGAGGATGCAAGGAGTAGAGGTGACGAAGGCAGATGAGTTTAAATACTTGGGGTCAACTGTCCAAAGTAACGGGGAGTGCAGAAGAGAGGGGAAGAAGAGAGTGCAGACAGGGTGGAGTGGGTGGAGAAGAGTGTCAGGAGTGATTTGCGACAGACGGGTACCAGCAAGAGTTAAAGGGAAGGTTTACAAGATGGTTGTGAGACCAGCTATGTTATATGGTTTGGAGTTAGTGGCACTGACAAAAAGACAGGAGGCGGGGCTGGAGGTGGCAGAGTTGAAGATGCTAAGATTTTCATTGGGAGTGACGAAGAAGGACAGGATTAGGAACGAGTATAGTAGAGGGACAGCTCAGGTTGGACGGTTTGGAGACAAAGCAAGAGAGGCAAGATTGAGATGGCTTGGACATGTGTGGAGGAGAGATGCTGGGTATATTGGGAGAAGGATGCTGAATATGGAGCTGTCAGGGGAGAGGAAAAGAGGAAGGCCAAAGAGGAGGTTTATGGATGTGGTGAGAGAGGATATGCAGGTGGCTGGTGTGACAGAGGAAGCTGCAGGGGACAGGAAGAAATGGAAACGGATGATCGATCCGCTGTGGTGACCCCTAACGGGAGCAGCCGAAAGTAGTAGTGATAGTGGTAGTAGTCGATGTTTGAGTGTGTATGTGTGTGTGTTTGTCTCACCAGGAGGTGACGTGGATGTCTTTGAGGAGGCTGGAAAAGCGGTCAGTAAGTGGGACACAGAGGGGACCCAGCAGGTTGTCCCAGCTGGGCTGCATGTATTCACTGGCCCTGCGCTGGGCATCGCTTTCACAGCACATGTACTCATGGTTGGGAGTCAGTATATAGGGGATGAAATAATAGTTACCACTGGATGCCTGGGGAGAGACAGAGGTGAGTTATGTTGATTTTAGATGAGCTTGATTTACCTTAGTTTTATGGTAATAAAACAGAAGTAAAGCAGTCGTTCATGATATCGAAACACAAAGGTCAAATAAAAAACAAGGACACAGTGTCATATGTGAAGCACAGCTGTTATTGAGTCAAAGCAAGTAAAGGCTTGGTGAGTTTGCGTTCAGTAGGTTTATCCTATGTGTTCAGTAAAAAAAAAAAATTATTCAGTGGTATTCGGTAGACTTGTTTTCCGTATCTGGTGTATAAGGTGTATAAAGACTTACTAAAGCAGGGATGCCCAACCTTATTTGAACCAAGACCTACTTTTAGAGTTGGCAGCCTGCCGAGATCTACCAATCTAAATATGGCCGTAGTAGCTATTACTGATAGCATATGTACGTATTTAATATGTACACAACAAACAGAAAATAATCCAGATACAATAAAAATGTAGTTCTCCAAGTTGGATAAGTGGAAATAAACGTATTTCTCTACCTTAGTGGGACCGCTGACACTGGGAGGAGGCAGCTAGTTTCTCGTAGTAAGGGCAGTAGGAGCTGGTTGCAAGCCTTAAGCAGGCCACAAGGTGGTCATCTGTCATTGTGGATCTGTACTTTGACTTGATCTTCATGTGAGAAAAAGCAGATTCACACAAATAGGTTGATCCAAAAGGTGCTGTCAAGTTCAAAGTGCATCTTCTGAGTTTGGGATACTTTTGTTCCAGCAGTAGCTCCCAGAACTCTCCATTCATGCCAGGTATTGCCCTGGACTTTATCTCAACGTCATTTTGAAGCGTCAGAATCTCATTCTCCACAGCAGAGCTGTCCAGGTGGTACAGTGATACTAATTTGGAGGCAATGCAATCCACATCGATACCTGCGCCAAAATGGAAAACAGATAGCTGGCAACAGGCTCAAGCTCAATGGTTGCAAAGTCAGAAAAGCGCTTCTCAAACTCTGACAAGATACTTTTGACACTTGCTCTACCCTGACGCTGAAGTTCTGCCTGCATGTGAGCAAAGTTCTGCAGGTCATGGCGTAGCAGCCTACTTGACAGCAGTTGTAGCTTGCTTCTAAACGTGTTCACTGAACTGATCGTGTTGATTACATGTTTATCATTGCCCTGCAGCTCTAACTTGTGTTTACTGAGCAAGTCGGTGAGATCTGTAAGGAACAGTATATCCAAAAAGCCACTGGTTGTTCTCTAACTGTGCATATTCTGCACGTTTTGAAAGCTTCAGAAATTCTTTGATTTCAGCCAACAACTCACTGAATCTCGCCAAAATGTACCTCTGCTCAGCCATCTTATGTACATCCATGTGCAGCAGCAGGTCTGTGTGTTTGACACCCATCTCCTATGAGTGTGCATGGACTAGCCTTCGCTCGAACGGAACACACAATCTTCATTGCAATACCCATCACTTCTTTCATGTTTTAAATCTTCCCACATAAAGCTTGCCGGTAAGTTATACAATTAAGGAGGTCTGGGGAAGATTCACTTTGTGTGCACAATGCAATGAACCCACTAGTGCAGCCTACCACTGCTGAAGCACCATCAGTTGTGATGGAGATGAGCTTAAAAAGGGGCAGTTGGTTCATGGTAACAAAATCCATTAAAGTGTGGAAAATATCTTTGCCTCTAGTGTGCCCTTCATTAGTAAAAATGGTGAAAATCTCTTCATTTGCAGTCATGTCCCCAAAAATGATTCTAACGAAAAAGCGTAACTGTGCCACATCCATCGTATCGGTCGAATCATCAAACTGGAGGTAAAAACACACACATGTCAATGTCCTTCTTCAGTTGCTCCTGGAGATCTTCTGCCATTCCCTTGCATTGTTGTGTAATGGTATTCCGGGATAATTGCACGTCCTTAATGACGGCCACGCATCCGCATAATTGCCATGGGGGACAAGGGGACCCCCCCACTATACGAAAGAGGGAAATTTGACCCCCCCCCAAAAAATTGTCATCCATCGATAAAGTTTTGAGCTCATGAAACTGTACTATGTCAGTTACTTTTCTGTGTTAAATTACACTAGGTCGGGTGGAGGCAGCACTGAGTCTAAGCATACCTCGTGGCATACCACAAAAGAAAGAAAAGAAGAAGCTACGCTGCACACGTGTGTTTATATGTGTGCGCACACCTTCTGGTAAAGATGCAAAAGAGGCAAACAGAAAGTGGACTGATAAGAAGCGGGTTCAAGGTGACCACCAAGACACTGTATTACTCAAACAACACTCACATAGCAACACTGTTGCGTATTGCATCGAAGTTCATTATTTCAGAGTTTGTCCTGGGCGGGACAAAAAAGTTTGAGGAACTTGTGGCTAACAGCCAACGTCCATATCAATAGCCATTGTCCTGAGGTCTCTGCTTCTCTTTGCGTTACCCCCATCACTAAAACTAACATTGGTGCTCCTGGCTAACCAGTATGATGAAGCTGGTTATCACCTGTCTCTGTAAACACTGGGGTTTCCATCTATGAGCGGAGGAGGCAGGTTGTTAACTGCTATGTTACAGCCACATAATCAGAACAATGAATGAAGTATTGAGATGAGATAAATCGGTCAGGTGACTCACTCCCCACTCGGTCCCCCCAAAGTCTGAGTGTGGATTTTGCCCTTGCAGTCACGATATCTGTTTTATTTTTGTAATCACCACAGAGCGCATCTCCAGCCTCAATAAACACCTCTTTAACAACTTCGCCATCCTAGAAAGATTTCTTGTACTTAGCAAGAACATTACCAATATGGCAAGATGCTACTGTCCCTGTAACCAAGCCTTACCGTTGGTGTTGGGCCTTGTAAAAATGGACTGCTGCGCTGCTAATTGAGCCTTCAATTCATGCACCTTTAGGGTTCGTAGAGCTGTTTTAGTTGGGAAATCTGTTGTAGCTTCTGTGCATCATTTTGAAATGCCACTCCAAATTACCCTCCTTTTGTAAGGCAACGCTCACATTGCAGATATGACAGATGGACTTCAAATTGGGGTAAACATAAAAATAATCTTCCTCCCATTCGTAATGAAAATGATGTTTTTGATCTTTTGGCTTCTGCCATAGTTGTGTTTTTCATCACAAATGCTAACTTTGCCTAATTTAGCTAGCTGGCTAGTTGATGGCATGGCCATCTCTCAACTTCTCCAGTTTGACACTGACAGTGAGTCCCTAGCAACGCAATGTGCCTAGCAACAATGTGGCAGTAGCTGGCACTGTTGCCCAGCATGCACTGCCAAAAAATTGATATTTTAATTTATTATTGACTGGTTGTGATGTTTATTGTGTTCAAGTGTTGCTTGTAGTGCATGTAAGTGTTTTTGGGTTAACTTTTTTGTTTTTCCCCCTTTTTCTCCCAATTGAATAGGGTCAACTACCCCACTCTTCTGAGCTGTCCCGGTCGCTGCTCCATCCCCTCTGCTGAGCCGGGGAGGGCTGCAGACTACCACATGCCTCCTCTGATACATGTGGAGTCGCCAGCCGCTTCTTTTCACCTGACAGTGAGGAGTTTCTCCAGGGGGACATGGGAGGATCACGCTATTCCCCCCCAGTTCCCCCTCCCCCCCAAACAGGCACCCCGACCGATCACAGGAGGCGCTAATGCAGCGACCAGGACACATACCCACATCCAGCATCCCACCCACAGACACGGCCAATTGTGTCTGTAGGGACGCCCAACCAAGCTGGAGGTAAAATGGGGATTCGAACCGGCGATCCCTGTGTTGGTAGGCAACGGAATAGACTGCCACACCACCCAGATGCCCCAGGTTAACTGTTTAATGGTGTTTTCCCATTTGTGTTATTCGGAATTTGATGTGTTGTCACCCTCATGTTGAATTGTATCTGGTGGATAGATCTATGAGGTTACACGAATTTTGTTATCAACAATAAATATTAAAAAAGTAGCACAGAGAATGAACTGTTATAATTCTGGCGCGACTTGACGGTTGACATGAAATCCTGTTGATCGCAATCGACCGGTTGGGCACCCCTGCACTAAACAGTTGCAAGAAGCTCGTAGTAGGAGAAAAATTGTATGATCCATCTGAGGGGGACTTGCACGGGGCTGAACATTGAGATGTTCATTTCAATGTATTTGAAATCATACAACGCACAATTTGAGTGAGTGAGGGCCTTCCTTGAAAAAAGTTTTTGCCCTTCCAGAAAAACACCCAAAAACATTTTTGAAAGACAAAATCAAAATCGGGACAACATGTATAATCACAAGTTATTTTTTCAACAGCGCTAAGCAGGTGCAGAGCACAACAAGCATGAAAACAGAATAAAATGTGCCACGGAGATGCGTAGAAGGCAAGTATTGGAAACCCGATTGCCACATGTATGACCTCAAACAGATTGCACAGATTACTTTCTAATACCACTGGTATACCGCTGCTCCCACACACACTTGTTCCACACACACACACACACACACTGTTAACCACACAGCAGTGTGATGGTTTGCAGAATAACATGACTTATGTGCATGGCATGGTAGTCGCATTTATCCTAGTGGAAATCAACACCCTAAGTCTACCAGCAGCACTGGCACCTTTCTCTACAAACTGAGCTACACCGGCCCACAGGAAACACATCACCATATATACACCAATACTGCACTTCAAACCACCTTACGTACACTAATGCTGCATTTTACACTACTGTTTATACAATGATACTAAATTATGTACACTACACACATATAGCCCTTTCAGACCAGACTGAAATCTGGGTTTTTACAGGGCTCGCCTTTCGCCTGAGAGACGATGCCATGGTTCAAAATCCTTGAATATTAGTTCAGTGTATGGCACAGCAACATGTCTAGGTACTGGTACAGCAATTTTCTAGACCCCTGTCCATTACAAGAGGCCACACAGAATCCCAGGAATAATTGGTTTGACGTGTTGTATTTGATCTTCCCCTTCATTGTTGAATGACAGCGGAAGGGTTGCAAGAAATCACGGCCGAGGTTAACGAAGTCCACATCTTGGTAAACTGCAATGTGATTTTGAGTTTGTCAGAGGAGTCAATGGAGTGTCTATAAAACAGTACAAACCCAACATCATCCACAATCTCCCAGGATAGTTGTTAGCAGATGACGTTCATTTCACCACATTGGGATATGACGTTTTGGGAGATGCCCTGCATGTTGGACTGATGAGACTACATCTCTCATTCATATCATCATACGTCAGACCCTTTTTTAGCTATTCACAAAAGAAATAGCCTTTTGATTAATAATCCACTACACTCAGTCAATAATTTTCATGCTGTTAGACAATCATACAAATGCTAAGTGAGGTGAATTTAATATTACATGTATGATAATATCAATGATATTATTTTCTTTTTAAGAAAGAAGAAGAAAAGAAGAAAGCCATTTTATGTTGCCATTGTAGGTTACAATGAAATTTGTTTTCTGCATTTAACCCATCCTATTGTATAGAAGCAGTAGGCAGCTGTAGTGCAGCGCCTGGGGACCAACTCCAGTTCTTTTTCTTATTGCCTTGGTCAGGGGCACAGGCAGGAGTATTAACCCTAACATGCATGTCTTTTTTTTTTCCTAAAATGTATTTCTGATTTTTCCCTTTTTCTCCCAATTTAGTGGCCAATCGATCCCTATTTTAATTCAAACACCCACCCTCGTACTGCATGCGTTCACCAACTGCATCTCTCCGGCCGGCAGTCTCGAAGGAGACGCCTCCCCACTTTCGTGACAAGGTGACTCCAGACTGAACCACTGCTTTTTCCAACACACCCAGAGACGCATTCATGTGACGAACAGAAGCCGACTCCGCCCCCCTCCCGAAGACAGCGTTGCCAATTATTGCTGCTTCATCGAGTCCGGCCATAGTCAGATCTGACAAGACCGAGGCGCAAACCCCGGTCCCCAGTGGGCAACTGCATCGACACAAAGCCGATGCTTAGACCGCTACACCACCGCGGACCCCACATGCATGTCTTTTTGATAGTGGGAGGAAACCGGAGCAACCAGAGGAAACCCACACAGACACGGGAAGAACATGCAAACCCTGGACAAAAAGGACCTGGGACAGCCTGGAGTTCGAACCCAGGACTTTCTTGCTGTGAGGCAACAGTGCTAACCACTGGGCCATCATGCCAATCAGATTTAGCTATCTTCCTTTTTCTGTGTTGTTCAGTTTATTTGTGAGACACACACTGCAAAATTTAGAGAGCCAGTAATGTTTATCTCCATGCGCAGGAAACGGAGGAATATGATTAGTCAGTGAGGGCACCTCCCAGCATACTTAAGGGCAGCCTGGTACCTACTTTATTGCGCAATCCGGACGCCCTGTATTCTGGAGGCAAAGGAACCCAAGGAAAACCTAGTGCTGGGGGATGAGCAGCCTACTCGACATACACACGCAAAAACACACAAAGATACACACAAACACAGGCACACACAAACATACACACACGCGCGCGCGCACACAGATTAACCACTGATGCACTGATGATGCAAGGATGTATTTTGGGCATATCACGTGTGTTTTTTATGCTATCATATGTATGCATGTGTGTGTGTGTGTATATATATACCCTGTGACAGCAAGAGAGAGAGAGAGAGTATGCATATATGCATGCCTGAGTGCATTTGTGCACAAGAATAGCAATAACACTTGTTGTTATTATGACACAAATAGCATCGAACAGTGTGTGTGTGCATAAATCTCTTTCTTTCTCTGCAACTTACACACACAGGAACTTACTGTGTTTTTCTGGGCCACCATGTCCTGTGAGGTAGGGAATCCAAAAAGCATGTGAGAGAGAATACATAATTATTTACAACAGGGGCTGAGCTAAGCAGTTGCTGTGTTGTTGTGTTCTTAAGTTACACTTGTACACATTTACCAGTGTTAGAAGGGCTCCTTTTCTACAGCAGTGCAATAAAATTGTGTATGTGTGCATGCCTGCATGCATGCATGCGTGTGTTTATGTCTATGCATTTGTTTTCATACATGTGCAGAATGCATTTAAGTGTGTGTTTGAGTGCGTGCATTTGCTGTTTGCCTCCATCCAATGTGGATCCAATGTGTGGATGTGCGCATGAGTCTGTGTGTGTGTGTGTGTGTGTGTGTGTGTGTGTACCTTCAGTGACTGGGCAGTGTCAGGATCAGTGTCGTGGTATAGTATGACATTATTGGCCATGTCGAAGCTCTCCCTCACACCTAGATGGTAGAAGAGGGACGGCTGGCGGAACACGTCACTCATATCCACTACTGCTATGTCTGGGTGGAGAGAGAGAGAGAGAGAGAGAGAGAATCAGAATCAGAGCGGGAGAGAGGTGAAAGACGATGAAGACGCTGCCGACAGGATCAATATTAAGAGAGGCCACAGTCCCATAAACTCTTTCATTGGACCCTTCAATACAAATGCAACACCTTAAAATAAAATTAAAACTTACTAAAATGTTATAGGGATGTGTTTTAAATGATCCCTGTAACTGGTAATTTTAAGTTTGCGGTCTCCGAGAAAGACGCTGGGAGGTTAGTTTGCCCATGTCAACTTCTGCCATCTCACCTTGTCAAATATCCATCAGAGGTGTCGACAACTTCTATCAGCGCGATAAAAATAGCAGGGGGACTCGGATGACAGGTTCTATAAAAAGGTCAAAACGTCCTGTTTACAGGTTAAATTTAGGCGACCTGCCCTGACACGTTTGAAGACCCCTTACGACTCAAACATGGAAGAAAGAAAAAACATTTCGATAGATTCTCCTTTCCAGGGGTTGGATCTTCGCGTTTTGATATTCTTGTGATACCGAATTCCTTATTGGTCATTGTTTTAACCTTTGGTTGCCTGATATAAGACGAAATTGTCAACTCGCTATACACCATTTCCACCTGGTTGATGCTAGAGCCAACGGGGTGTAGGCACGAAAGTCGCTGTGATTGGCTGTTGCAGCCGCGAATGGCTGTTGTGTCGGCCAATAGACAGCGCAGAACCTCAAAGCGCACTGACATGAAACAAACGCTGCGCATTGAAACATTTAGCTAGCTAGCTTACAACTAACCTTAACATTGCCAGATCGTACTGTAACCCTAACCGTAACAGTAACCATAACCCTACCGCTATTGCTATCGCTAGCTAACTAACGTTAACTTAATTCGCCCCAACTATTGCTCTGTCTGTCGGTCTAGCAGTCCGGGCGCTTAAAGGTTCCGCGCTGTTTATTGGCCGACGCAACAACCAATCACGTCTACTTCCGTGCCTACACCCCGTTTCCACCTTCAGTCTGACGTTACTTCCGCTCTAACCGATTTCCGTGGGGGCGGGGCATTCGTTTTTCCCTAACCAATCACTAGACCAACATATCCGCCGGAATCTAACGTCTGCGTAAACATGCCAACATACTGGTTTTGCCGGGGTTTTAAGAGTGGAGCGAAGCGAAGTTAAAAAAAAACCGATGTCGGGGTCGGGCGATATTAAGAAGACATGCTGTCTACACTTGACAACAGTTTGACAGCAGCGTTAGTTCCACCCGTGGTACTGATTGGCTAATCGTTAGTCCCCCTCTCCCCCACGGCGCTCATTGGATAACCTCTTTTTCAGCCGAGAAACCGCTGTTCCATGTCATTATGCCAGACCAGAAGACTAAATCGACTCAGTGGAGCGGGCGGATTCAAAGGTCTGGACCCTGGCAAACGATAGGGATGAGGTTGGAGAGAAATAAATACCTTTTGTAAAAAGCTCTTTACATGCACGTGCGCGCGAGCACACACACACACACACACACACACACACACACACACACACACGTGCCCATACATGTGGCGACTGGCCAGCAAACAAAAAAACGTCCCCAGCAGCACGTCCCCTAAAGGTCCTCTCCGAAGGTCCAGTAAATGTCAATGTGTAGGGTTTTCGTTACGTCACGGGGACGTTATTGCGAGACAACATCCCCGGGACGGGGACGTCTTGAAGACTTTCCCCTATCGTCCCTGTAATGTCCTCGGGGTCGCAATAACGTCCCCGTGACGTCCCGATTACGTCTAGAAGACTTCCCCTAACGTCCCTGTACTAATGTCCTCGGGAGCGCCCCGTAATAACGTCCCCTTTACGTCACGGGGACGCCTAGAGGACTTTCCCCTAATGTCCCTGTAATGTCCTCGGGACGTTACAAGGACGCAAAACTTCCTCTAACGTCCCTGTAATGTCGTCGGGACGTTCTTTGAACGTTATTGCGGGGCAATTTATGTCAATTTATGTCTACAGGACTTTCCCCTAATGCCCCTGTAATGTCCTCGGGACGTTACAGGGACGTCCTACAATAACGTCCCCGTGACGTAATGAAAACCCTACATACTGACATTTACAGGACGTTCGGAGAGGACCTTTAAGGGACGTGCTGGGGACGTTTTTTTGTTTGCTGGGTGTCTGCTCATACATACAGCCCCCATTTTTTGTGGGGGCCAAGAAAATTCTGTTGGAGTCAAATCCAAGTTCCTTAACCCCAAACCTCACCCTAACCCTAACCCTTTCCCTAAACCTAAACCTGACCATAATCCTACCGCTATCCCGTATCGTTCTGCTCACAGCAGGTTAACGAAACAGGTGAGCCTCGCATCTATGAAAAAAAAACCCACAGATTTAAACCTAACCTTAAGCCTTAACCCTAAACCTAATTCTAAGACCTAACTTTTAGTACTACACCTAAGTCTAGCCATGACCCCGAATTATGATTGCATTCGGGTATGATTTCTGTGGCAACCCTGCCACAGAAAGTAGCTACTCTATTTTCTGATATTTTTTTTTGAACGTAAAGCATCTCGTGAGCCTAGCTTCAATACTCACCAGCAAAATGACATTTAGCTGTACCATTCCTGTAGATTTATGGGGGCTGTGACCCTTTCAGGGATATTTGTGAGTGAGCGCATGTGGAAATGTATGCTTTTTTAAAGACATAAGGTTTTATCTTCTTTTTTTATTAACATTACAGCAAAAATAACTTCTTTCTGCACCCCCTCGTGCAGTTTCATTCCTGGTAGGATTTCACAGAAACGCCCTCGACAGAGATGCAACTGTAACCTTTATCCTGCACAAACAGGTCACAAACACAGAAGAGGGTTGGTTTAATTTAACCCAACCCTCTTCTGTGTTAAATTAACTGCTTTATCCTTTGAGTTGTCGTCTCCTTTCACAGGTGTCGACCTTTGATGTTATTCGAACTTGTCATCATGCAAACATGTAGGGTGTCTCTTCTGGCACTTTTCACACGTGCTCTTGTTATTACACCTTCTTGAGCGATGACCAGTCTTCAAACACACAAAGCAAAGTTTCTCTGCGTGCACAAACTTGACACGATCTTGAACTGTCTTTTCACGGAACCTTTTGCACTTGGCAAGGACATGTCCCGTTCTTCTACAGAACATGCATGATGGGATGTTACACTGTGTTGTGTTTGTGGACAGTGTCTTTGCTTGAATGGGTTGGCTCTGTATGCTTTGGTTTCTCCATTTCCACACTCTTGAGCGCTTGTATTGAGGATTTTGGCTCGCAAGCGAGATCTGCTTCCTTCGAGGAAGGAAGTCTACAAACTCTTTGAATGGTGGGTACCCAGCGTTTGCTTGTCTAGCTTCCATCGCTTTGCGGTTCCATCTGGATGCCAACCAATCTGGCAATTTCAGCAGAATTTTTTGACTCTCATTGCAGTCATGGAGGACTTCCAATGTCTTAATGTGAGGCATTGCAGCCTCGCAACTCTTGAAGTAATCTGCAAATTCTTTTAGTTCACAGCCATCTTTAGAGCGTATTTTTGGCCATCCATGCAGCTGGTCTCGGAAGGACTTCCCAATAATAAATGGGTCTCCGAAACGTTTTTCCAACAGCTGACAGGCTGAGTCGTATGCTGCTTCGGTGCCTAGTAGGAAAATCATTCAACGGCTCTCTTTGCAGCGCCACCTAAGTACTTTCTTAGGTAATACAGTTTTTTATTCTTTGGAATGTTTTTCCTGCCTATCAGTGTTTCGAAAGATAGGCAGGAAAGGATCTCCAGTGAATAATGCAGGCTCTGGTGTTGGAAGACGATTGGCACTTATAGCTTCTGCTTGTATGTTGACCAAATCAGAGATGTTCTGCACTTGGGGCATGGGCATCAAAGTTGGTGGAGCTTGAGGTACCAGTTGCAGACTTTGGGGACTAGGAGCTTGACTTGTAACTGGTAGAGATTGAGGAATGAATGGGGGACTCGATGCATGGAGGGCTTGGGTTGTGACGAGCAGAGATTGAGGAATAACTGGAGGAATTGTGAGATTACGAACTTGAAGTTCTCCTGCTGGTTCAACATCATGCAATAAATCGATTGGTTAAATCTTTCTTCGACTTGATCGTAGACAAGCCCAACAACCCAGCGGCTGGGTAAAAACAACCCAGCTGCAGGGTGGGCTAAGAAATCACAGTGGCTTAGCACATTTGCAATTACGAGGTGCTAGCTGTTAAAGTTAAACAAAGTTTAACAAAACAGTCATCACAAACAAATCATTATTTATTTGCATTTGATAATCAGACCATTCACAATCCCGCCATCTCATCCAGCACTCTCTTTGACTGTCCCTTACTTCCCTGTCGTTTCCTAATGTGTGGATGGCTACAGTGGGGGGGGGGGGTGTGTGGATGGCTACAGTGGGGGGGGGGGACGAAAGGAAGCAGCCTGAAACCGACGTGTTCTGTCTGTCTGTCAAGCTCCTCCGCTTCGTCTCGGTCCTATCACAGCGCTTCACCAACAAACAATGCAACTGCCCTGCTGCTGCTATCATGGCCACTCTGTTGACCCGCCGAAACCAGTTTGTTTAATTCACCCCGTTTTCCGGTGCATCTTGAAAACTACTGGCTAGTACGGTCGGAAGAATGACTATTTTTTAAGTTGTTCGGTTCAGTGAAACAACCGAGTTAAAGTGACCCAGCCGCGGGGTAGATTACGTCACATTCGGTGGAGTGGAGGGACACTGTCTTCAACCACCAATTCTGGGTTATTTTCTGCAACCCAAACAACCCAGAATGAGTTGAAATAACCCAAAATATGGTCGCGCAAGCCTCAACCACACAGCGTTTGGGGTTGAGAAAAGAACTCAGCACTTTTTAGAGTGTCAGCTAAAAATATAAGTCGGACAGGCTAACTTTAGCTCTGTTGAACCGGTGTACACGCATTTATTTTACAATGTCAGTGTTAAGCGTCCAATCCACACAAAAAAGCCCCACAAAAACAAAAAACATTATCTTTAACGTCTTAGAACATGAGATATTCTGATCTAGAGATGCATGCACAAACATTTTTTGAAGGGGTTGCAACCCCCCCAAAAAGAGACCAGGTTCACGCGGTGCAAGAAGCCACACTACTTCGGGGGGGGGTGCGGGGGGGGCATCTAAAACGTGCAGTAAATACTTGACCCGCTTCCAACGACCAACTCAGTACAGTGATCCCGTGTTGCTGTGTTCACACATAACACCTGCGCTTCACATGTATGACACGTTGTGTCCTTGTACTCCTATCCCTGCACGCACGCACACACGCACACGCACACGCACGGGCAAGCACCTGCGTCGTAGAAGGTGTCCAGCACGGACGTTTCTCCAAAATCCAGCCGTCCGAAGGTGACGGTCGTGAGCAGTGCGCTCTCTGCGTCGCATGCCTTCTGCAGACACTGGAGCGCGCCTGACTCGGGGCTGCTGGCCATCACGGACTTGAGCCCGTCGTTGAGCACGTAAACGGCGCGCAACGACCGCTGCTTGGCCGGAGGGCATGGGCTGGCCACTTCCGCCCCCCGCTCCCGGTCCCGGTCGCGGTCCCGGTCCACCAGGCACACCCCGGCGGAGTGCTCTCCCCCGGCTTCCGCCACTGGTGCGTTCTGGCCCGGCTCCATGGCGAGTATTTTCTTTTTTTAAAAGTTCTTCTTCCTTCTCGGTCTCCCTCCTTTTCCCTTTTCTTTTCTTTTCTGTTTTCTTTTTCAGTGCTATTTCTTTATTTCCGTCGGGGCGTCCGTTCTCCCTGGCGTCCTCCTCCTCTGCCCCTCTCTCTATGGCGCACACCTGTCGCTGGCGCACTGGTCTGTCCCTACGCATCGCGCCTCATTAATTCACATTATCCTCATTATTTCGCGCCAAGGAGTCCGCTCCGAGACTGGATGCGACTAGATCACTGCCACATGAGAGAGAGAGAGAGAGAGAGAGAGAGAGAGAGAGAGAGAGAGAGAGAGAGAGAGAGAGAGAGAGAGAGATGGGGGGGTCACAAAGTCGGTTATCTCTGCACTTGGAGGGAAAACGGTAGGACGCACTCTTTCCCATCACAGTAAACCAACAGTATACTCTCTTCCACTCTGGCTTTTAATTTGTCCTCCGTTGCTGAAGGCTGGGGGGGCTCTTTGTCCTCGGCTTCCGGTTTTGGAACCTGCCATCCGGCCCTGTGCCAACGCAGACATGAGGCCAACTTATCAGACCCGGCTGCGTGCTGTGGTCCTCCGCGCCTCGCCGTGCTCCGGCATGTTATCACCGGCTCGGTGTCTGTCTAAATATAAAGCCATGTGTCCGCCAAGCCATTCAAGAAGGCAGGCGGTCAAGTTATTCTCAGTTATGTCCTCCAGCCACGCTTGCGGTGCCAAAATTCAACACACTCGTTGTGCATGGAAAGCATACTATGCGACATGCTTTTATATATGGGGGAACATGTTTTGCCCCTATTTTATGTGTAGCGTTTTGTGTTATCAATTTTAGATGACCAAAGTGGCATAGGCGGATGAATGCCAGCCCAGAAAACGTTTATGCTTGTTTGCAAAACCGTGTTGATAATCGTAAGAGACGGTGGATGGAAATCACTTAAACTATCCGCATGTAGCTGTTTTTCATTTTGGGGTAAGGGAATGTAAGGCTCAATGTTCGCTTTGTTGACTGTATGGCGATGCCAGTGGCCATACGGGATATGAATTTTTTGGGGGATACAAAATTTGGCTCCGCACCTCAGCAGAAACGTCACAGATTACAGACGCGCACATCCCCCCTCCCCCCCACAGCCAGGAGATGGCTGAAACAGCAGCAAGTGTCATGAAGAGTACGTATTATTCTAATGCCCATAATTATGATTTTGATTTGAGATTTAAAATTATTCAAGTCCCCCGCTGTCATCCTCATTGTTGTTGTTGTTGTTTTTTTTCAGTTTGGGGAAGTGTTAGTGTTGATTACAACAGTCATCACTGTTTTCAGTTGAAGACTATGAATGAATTCCCACAGCAGCTCTCCCTATTTTGGCCATCCAGACCTCAAATTAACAGCGATAAGGCCACTTTCCATCTGTCCCGGAGAGATTTGTTGCTCTCTCTCTCGCTCTCTCTCTCTCTCTCTCTCTCTCACACACACACACACACACACTCACTCACACACACACACACACACACACACACACACGCACACAAATCACACTTCACTATCAGTCAGTTTAGTGCAAATGTTTTTTTTCTTTCTTTTTTTTATTAAAATCTGCACACATACAGTACATAATAGCATCTTTATAACACCGAAATATAAAAGTAGATATATATATATATATTTATATATTTCACTATCCTGGAGAGAAAAGACCAAGTCAAGAAAACAACTTGTGGCCTTAGTCTTAGTAGTTTTCTCTTTGTCATAGGACAGAAAGAAAGAAAGAAAGAAAGAAGAATTTGGAGTGAAAAACAGGAAGGCCACAGTGACAGGTTGTCATAGATACTGTGCACGTGAGGAAGGGAGGCCAACGGTCATGTGCTCCAGCACACACACACACACACACACACAGACACACACACACACACACACACACACACACACATAGATAAGACACGCAGGCCGCAGCGTGGACCCAGAACAGCACAGAGGTCATTTGAACCAACCAGGCTTACAAGGTTGGCAACTGAAGTTTTCTTCACACTTAGAAAGAACAGTACCGGTGCGGTTGTTGGGTCAACCATCAGCTCTGTGTCCTCCTTCTGTAACCGTGGCGACGCACAGCGACAGCCCAGGTGAGTACCGGTGGCACAGTGAGCTCCAGATAGATAGCAGTAAACAAAAAGACAAGCCTTAAAAAAAAAAGAGCAAAAACAAAACAACAAAAATGGCCGAATTCAGCAGGGAGTAAGGCTGAATCGGGGGAGATGGTTGCTTCCATGGTGCTGTGTTCTCGTTGATGCCGTTGTTATTTGGCACAAATAACTTAAAACTTGTTTGGCTGAGGGTCTGGGCCATCGGATAAGGTCTTCAAATACAGGCCTCTGATGTGGTGATGTCATCAGGGTGTGCCAAAAATAGCGTCTTAGGAGTCATTTGGACAGGTTCTTCTTTATGTGCTCCACTTCGATCTGTCGAACACACACAAAATAAGTTACCTTTCAGGTTTTTGCCGTATTGCTAAAAAGCAAAATCAACAGCACACATAGTTGTTGATTTCAGTCGCAGGAATTGAACCTGGGACCTTGTGCACACAGGCATGTCTCACCATTTACTGGATTACCCTGCGACATAAAACACAAAGCAGCCAACTGTTCAGGAAGTCTGACTCACAGTCAGAGGGCTGCAGGTTGCATCCCCTTAACTGATAGCTCCTAAACGCAAGCTGAGGTGACCTTGAACCAGGGTACACAACTTACCTGGAAACGACACAATCAGTCTCATGGCTTTCACAGCTAACCAGTTTTAGCTTAAGCACTGTGGTTCAATCAGTGTTGTTGCTGTCCTTGTACCCTCATAAAAACATAGCATACATGTAAAGTGTATGTTAATAGCTACTTCTTTCGCAGTTGCCCTGCAGGGATCTCACCTGTAAACTGATGCGAATCCTCTTCTCCTCGTCCAGCTCACTGGCCAGCTGCTTCATCTCCAGTCTGAGCCACACGCATAAAACGGTCAATCTCAAGATCACAGCCAGCATTCGGGTGTGTTTGCAGGCACACACACGCACGCACGCACACACACGCACACACACACACACACATACACATACACATACACATACACATACACATACATACCTGTGCTGTTTTTTAAGCAATTCTATGGTGGCTCTCAGGTCTCGGAGCTGGTTTCTGAGTTCGTCCAGGGTGGGTGGTGTCAGGGGTGAAGCTCGGAGCTCTGGGGAGGGGCTAAGTGCAGAAGAGGAGGGCGAAGCAGGACGATGACCAGGGCTGTTGGGCGGGGGCAGAACCGTGGGTTTTGGGGGCAACGGCGACTTACTGTCAGGTAACTAAAGGCGCATGTACGCCCGTGCACGCGCGCGCACACACACACACACACACACACACACACACACACACACACACACACACACACAATCCAGAGATCTCTTAAGTTTCCATTCCAATAACTGTATTCAATTTCTCATTATGTCAGTCATTAAAAGGACTATCATTACAAAGTGAGATACTATAAAAGTGTGACACTGAACTGTGTAAAAATTGGCCAAGAATACAAACTCAACGTTAACATCGATCTAATTCATTAGCTATCTTCAGCAATTAAAAAATATATAGATAAAAAGATCAAATTATCTGATGTTCTTGCAGGGAGCACTTCTAACAGGCAATAAAACCTTAACACACACCAGCCTTCATGGAAAACTTGAAAATGTATCGATTGGCGCCCCCTGCTGGACTAAGAGGCAAAGGGGAGAAATACAACAGTGGCGTGGGTCTTACAGATATGGCGGGGACTCCCTTCCTGCGACAAACTTCCACGGATCTGGAAGGGAGCGACTCTTGCTCCTCCTTCCGTCTCTCCTTCTCTTTCTCTCTCCTCTCTTCCTCCACCACGAGGGAGTCAAGGAGCTCAGGACTGGTCAAGGATGACTAGGAGAAGAAGAGAAAGGAAAAGGAGATAGAAAAGAGAAGAGATGACTTATGGGTCAATTTGCCTTATGTGTACATACACGTGTGTGCGTGTGTGTGTGTGTGTGTGTGTTTGGGGGAAAGGGTGTCTGTGTGTGGCCCACCGGTGTGATAATCTGGGAGCGTGGTCGGCGATCTGTGACTCTTGGTCGTGACGCCGTTGGATGATTCAACCTCTCTGCTGATGAGACCACCACATCCAAATCTATATCTGTATATATATATATATATATATATATATATATATATATATACATACATACACACACACACACACACACACACAAGCACATACATCATAATATAACACTTAAGATTCCTCATAAAACGAATAGAGCTTATCAAGAACAAACAAACAGAAATACTCTCTACAGTCAGGGGTCTTGACAGAATGAAAGAAGAGCCGGTCTGAGAAAGAAAAAGATGGTTCACAACTGAGCATGACCAGAGAGCCAAAGCAAGAGAGAGACAGATGTGTTTCTTTAATGACTTAGTTTATATCCAGCAGTGTTACTCCAATGCACTAATGATGCATAGCCGTCTCCTGATCTTACTGGTGGATGCTGCTGGTCGTCAAACTCACCAGTGTCATGTGACCTGTCAGAGGCAGAGTCTGGTGTCGAAGCCCCGCCCTCAGATTTAGGGCTTTCACTCCTGAGCAGGTAAACCATACAATACAATTAGCATAAGTACGGATATGTGTGTGCGTGTGTGTGTGTGTGTGTGCGTGTGTGTGTGTATTGTTTACTAACACTAGAGCAGGTGGTCTCTCGGGGCGTCTTGGGGGTTGTGAGGAAGGGGAGGAGGAGGTTGTCTTTGGGGGAAAAGGTTTCTTGGGAGGGACAGATGGGAGGGCAGGTTTAGGGATGTCTCCAACCTTCATCTCCTCACCTACACATACACACACACACGCGCACACATGTGCAAGCACACACACACACACACACACACACACACACACACACACACACACACACACACACACACACACACACACGTGCAGACACATATATCTAAACCAACCATAGGTATTTTATACCTGGGAAACAACAGAATACAACTCAGACTTGATCAAACTGAGACAACAGGTTTATAAGACATTTGAGACAAAAACCAGAGGGGCATGCATGCACACACACACACACACACACACACACACACACACACACACACACACACACTCATGTGTGCATGTGAACAGGTAAGAGCCAGGTAGAAGAGGAGTGCTGGAGGTGGAGGCAGCAGCAGTGACAGCCATCCAAAGTAGAAGCAGACAGCCCAGAGCAGACCAAAGAAGACCAAAGCAGGCTTGCAGATATTGACAAGAGAAGAAGAAAGGTCTTAAACTGCTGCGGAGGTTGCGACAGTAGAGGAGGGAAGAAGAGAGGAGGAAACCGTGGAGGGCCACAGGGTCCAAGGAGATTGGGAAGGAGTTGTATGCAGAAGCATTTGTGGCGTTTATGTGCACAAATTTACAAAAGATGGCCTGGCGGCCTGTCCAGGGTGTCTCCCCACCTGCCGCCCAGTGACTGCTGGGATAGGCTCCAGCATCCCCGCGACCCTGAGAACAGGATAAGCGGTTTGGATAATGGATGGATGGATGGATGGATGGATGGATGGAAAAGATGTTCATCTTAACAAGTATCTTAATTTTTATTGAGCCTTCAAATGATATTTAGTTTTCATTTCACTGCTTTGAGATAATTCAGATGTTTTTAGAAATGTTAATCAGAAAGCATGCATGTCACTCACTAGCTTTGTCACATTTATCACTGAAAAAATCCCTCGTACGTATTCAAATGTAACAAGGGAATTTTTTCACTTCTTAGAAAAAAAGTAAATACTTGTTAAGATGGAGTCTGAACTTTTTTTTTGTTTTTTTTTACAGTTAGTCCATGACAAAGGGCGTTTTGAAGCAACCTTGCTAGAGATCTAGCACGGCCGATCCGAAATTCATGGAATTAGAAGCAAAAATATCCAGATTGAGATTAAGATTAAGATTAAGACTGAGGTTAAGATTAAGATTAAGATTAAGACTAAGACTGAGATTGAGACTGGGACTGGGACTGATCCCGTTTTAACTCAAAGAATACCCACCGGTTACACAAGGGTTTAGATAACCTTTGGATGAGTATGATTTTAGATTTTTTTTATACAATGTATTACATTTATATATAAATGTTCATATGTTTACATGTATGTGTATAGTAATCGCATGTTATGCAATGTTATTTAGGGTAGAGTAGTAATGACTGAAGCAGTCTGTTTATTACCGACTGAACAGAGCTGAAACATGGCCGCCCACTTTGTCAGCTGCCTGGGTTTGGAAGTAAATGCCCCATTCATTTTCTCCAAAAACATTTCAGAAAATCCCTATATAGGAGGTATTTTGAGCCGTGAACCAATCCAAGGAGCTACGAGATGAATCATGGCTTTAGAACAACTGATGCCAAGTGAAAAAAAAGAAAAAAAGAACTGAAAAACACAAGAAAAAGAAAAAGATTTAGGATACCATTAAGAGGAAATGACCTACCCATTACACAAAGCACTGTGACTGATGTCATGATGTCATTAAAATCCCTTTCCCTTCTTTTTCAACTAGTTTCAGCCAACTTTTGCAGTCGCCTACATTTTCTTTCTCGTGCTTTCTAGTGTATGATGTGGTGTTTTGTGATTTGTCTTCCCCTATCCCTGAAGAAACTGCATCATGGCTGAAAGAGAAACATGGTGCAGCAGCAGGCTGCTGGCCGACGATGAGGATATCATTTTGCTGCTTCCAACTGCACAACCTCGGAGCAGTTTACATCTCCATGGCAACAGCAACGTCTCTGATTGGTGGAACCCACTTTAGGATTGTGAGTAGTATAGTACCTCACAATAAATTTGGGAATAAAAAAACAATTTCTTAAAAACAAAGTTGAAATCAGCCTCCCTGATGGCTCCTACAGAAGCATAAACCATAGTTTCACAACCTTGTGGAGTTAATAATAATGAAATTCCCTACGGTGACCATGAATGGCATTTTTACTTCCTGAACCCGGCGTTTCAGCTCTACTGAGTGCTGCTGTAGGTCAGAGGACTGCAAACTGAAGCTGCTCAAAGCGGGCCACAGGTGAGCCGAAGAGGGCCGAAGAGGGCCGAAGTGGTCTAGACTGTACCTCGGTCCTGGTCCTTCTGGGGCAGGTACTCTGGACGCTCCGGGGGAACCTTCTTAACCTCCGACTTTTTCTCTAAAGGTCAGAGTTCACATTGGAGGGGTCATTGTAGGTCGTAGTGACATCGTCATAAGCCCACGCTAAACTGGTTGCTCTGTTTGTCTCTCTCTTGATAATTTTGCCTTTCTTTGTACTTCCTGTTGTTGTTGTTGTTTTTTTTAAAATCTCTGTCTCTCTGTAGCTCTCTCTCTCTCTTGCATGTGTCGGAGCATGCAAATCTGCATGCAGGCACATTTCAACATGGAGTTAACGCACAGATGCTCTGCCATCATGGCGGCAGAGGATCTGGACAAGATGTAAAAGAGGATCTGGAGATAGAGGATGGAGTAGAACACAAGGAGAAAGGGAGAGGAGGAGAGAGGAGGTGAAGGAAGAGGGGGAGGGAAGGAGAAGAGGAGAGAAGGGAAGAGAAGAGAAGAGAATATTGGGGGGAGGATTACCTGCGGTGTGTTTAGCTGAAGGTGCATTGGGAGGCGGTGGTTTCTTTGGTCTCTGTAAATCACACACACACACACACACACACACACACACACACACACACACACACACACACACACGCACACACGCAGGAGGAGAGAGAGAGAAAGAGCAATAGTTAGTAACACTCCAACCATATGTTTATTGCTAGTTGTGCACCTACAACATGTAATATACGAAGATTGACCACACACATCAAATGACTGAGTGTGCAGGTGAACATGGTGCATCTCATGCCCACCTCTTTCTCCACTTCAGGAACTATTATCTTAACGAAATTATCGGGGAAGACGCCCTGTCTGCCCCCAATCTCCCCCATCCACCAGCCTGCATCCGCACACTCCTGGGAAAAAAGAAGGGGGATGGGGTTAGGCATGCATACAAACATGGTCATATGGTGAAACCAAAGTGAAAGTGAAATCCTTTATACTTGATAGAAACTGTGTTTTTTATATGCATCATGATTAAAAAGACTAATGGCCCTATTTCCGTACAGGTGCATGATGCAAAGCTGGGATTTGTGCCGTCTACATGTGATTTTCCTGAGGCGCAGTGCAGCTTTATCCTCAGGCTGCTCACTTTGGTGTTTTGGCAACTTTCCTCACACCGATGTGGGAGAGCAGGCACTGTAGGAGGAGTGTAACTGGCAATCCATTGGCACGCTGCAGTCTTGGTATAAAGGATGACCATGATTTGCACCATTCATCTGCTCAAACCAGGTCAGCAGACCGACATTGCTCTTTGCTGAGCCCCGAGCGTTAGTGGGGCTGAAAATCATTATCGCCTGATATAAGAATTTTAATTATTGAAGCATTTTCAGCCATTTTGCCCAGCGGTATACACATAATGTAGACATAATACTCACACACAACACACTTACACACACCTTGTTAACAATGGTGACGATTTCCCCTTCTTTGATTGACAGTTCGTCGTCATTCTGTGCTTCATATGGAAAGAGGACCTTACACTGCTCCCGTCCTGAGAGCCAATCAGATTACAGACAAAGTCAGATGGACCAATCAGGAAAAAAAAAAAAAACGCAACCCTGAGAACCAAGGGAGCAGGACGGATAGGAACAAGTTGTAATTGAGAGCGGACATTTAGATTTACATAGATTTAGGGCTGGACATATGAAATTTGATTTGGCCCCGACCCTCTTGCTGTAAGGTGACAGTGCTTACCATTAAGCCACTGCGCCACAGGGACTTGGGGTGTTTAACTTGGTCAGGTGTACTGTATATTTCCACAAACTTTCCTTAATCCAAGTATGAGTTGTTTGCTTTCTTTTGACTGGAGGGCGTTCTGAAGTCAACTGGGGAATTGCACAACTAGCGCTATCCACCCCCTTGCCCCCCCCCAAACCCACCCACCTTTCATTTTGCTGTCTGGCTCCGCCTTCATGGTCTCCGGGACAACGGCAGCTGCTTTCCCCACGTTCGCCTGAATGATGAAAGCAAGAAAGAAGACCTTAGCTGGACTGTACAGACCCAGACCTGCAGACGTTCACAGGTAAACACTTACATGGGCTCTGTGCGTCTGAGTGGTTACGGGATAGATACGGTGACTCTATACACTACATGGTGACTCTGTACATGGTTGTGTTTGTTTGGGTGCCCATGTGTGCATGTGTAAACTGTTTTTGTTGTGGGAAATTTAGTTCATTTCTTTGGTTCTGTTGTCCATTGGTTCCAGTTTCAAATTAGAATCAAGTCAAAATGCTCACAGGTAACATAACAGTGCAAATGACCAGCACAACAACAGTAGCACATCAGAGTTACCATGGTCTCTTATGAAGGTGCATCAATCAATGTGTGTGTGTGTGTGGTGGGGGGGTATAGGATGTTAAAAGGGACGTTGTTTTCTTGCTGGAGTGGATACCAGGCTGTATTTATGGAACCAGGGTGGCTCTTCCACAGGAAAGGAACACACACACACACACACACACACACACACACACACACACACACACACACACACACACACACACACACACACACACACACACAGAGGGCCCAGTCTGTCCCAAACACACACAGCTTTGTTCAAGTCACGAAACACCACATCACCCGCTCACAGCTTGTCTACTCACTCTCTCTCTCTCTCTCTCTCTCTCTCTCTCTCTCTCTCTCTCTCTCTCTCTCTCTCTCTCTCTCTCCCTCTCCCTCCATCAGTCTCCAACAAATTTATACTTCCTCCCCTCCTCCCCGCTCTCTCCTCAAATCTCGCCCTGCCTAATGAGACCCATGTGGCGCCAAGAGCATCAAGTCATCGTCATAAGAACTGCATCAAGTTTCTTAGTTTGTTTGTTTTGTTTTTTCTTCATGCTGTACCCGCCCCAGCCTGGCCCGATTTCAGCACAATACAATATCAGCAACCTTTGAGTTTCTATCGAAACAAAGAGAAAGTAATTTCCTGTTCCTCTAAGTATTAAACGTTAGCATGCTGGCCATGTGATGGTTGTGCTTCGGTGGGCCGAGTGTTGACAAGCTAGTTTACAGGGTACAGCTGGCGGGGATATCCCCTTGGGCTGCTAAAAGAGTGTACAAAAAAAAACCCAAACATCTTTATCAGCGCCCATTGAAAGCAGACTTGAGACTGAACGTGTTTTGGGTGCTTTATTAGCGAGGGTTCCCAGAGTAAACTGCATGCAAAATACAGTAAAGCATCGTACCATGCCAGAACGGATGCATCATTTATAAGTTCGATATTCAGTTCCCAGTGTTGCCAAAGCAATTAAGTACATTAAATAAAAAAGCAAAAGAAATAGGTGATATGGTTTCTTTTTTCGGCTCTCAGTGAGGCAGTTGGAGGGGGGGGGGGGAACACCAGAGCGACAGCTGGTTCCCTACTTCGTCCCTCAGGGAAATGCAGCTTCCTCTCACCCCGTACTGTAGACCAGCACTTCGCACATATCAAATACCGCCACTATCCCACGATGAATCTCGGCCCACTTTATTTGTCGCTCATTCAAATTTGCTGTCATGAAAAGGGGCATTTCTGCCTTGCATTGCACATGGCATTGAACCTTTTGCACTACAAAAAGCCCGAAACTAAAAGCAGACCCCATCCACCCACGTTCTCGGTGACTCGCCCTTTTAGTCACTGCAGTTAACATTTTCTGTCATGTGTTTCAAGAGGACATTGTCACCATGTCACAACCAGAAGTGGAAACTGTATGCGTGACTTCAGCTTGGTGGGGAAAACACAAGACTGAGGAAGTAGGAAGTGCTCAGACTCAGAATCACATTTTTCATTAAAGCGGAACAAGGGATGAAACCTCTTCGGAGTTACGGTTCCAGCATGAGACTGCCAATGGAGGTGGTAAATGTAAAAACTGTGACTGGGTGAGAATCCAAATCACTACTGCGATTCGACCTGGTTCTCCCTATTGTGATAGCGGAACACAGCTGCCGGAAGTGACCCAGACTATACACCACCGGTCACAGCAGGACCGCAGTATACCTACAAAAAGACAGTGTGACTCACACAACAGAGAAGTAGATTACAAATTACATCACTCTAAATGTTCAGCATCCAGCGTTTCATTTCCTGGTGCGAGAGACAGAAAGGAATACAGTGGGCCTGTGCCGTATGAAGCAACCCCCCGGCCCTGCTGGAAAACAGTGTGGCTTCTTGTGACTCAGCATTTTAAACCCCCGGGATGGAAACACTTTGCCATTACCACCACACACACACACACATACACACACACATACACATACGCCTCTCCTCCCTAGAGACTCATTAGGGAGCACAGACTTCATTACCCATAAAGCAACATCACAGCCACCCCACTCGGCAGGACAAGCTGACCAACATCCTTCAACATAGACCTGGGCACAGTGAGACAAACACACACACACACACACACACACACACATGATTCCGCGCATGCACGTGACAAAATCAACCAATCCCATGACCTTTTGTCTATTCAAACAGCACCGAGGCTAACCCACTCTCATCCGTCACACTTACACAGTGGTTAGAAAAGACCTGAGAAAAACCGTAGGAAGGGAAAGAAGGGAGAGGTTATCAAAGAGAGAGTTGAAGAAACGGAGAGGAAGAGAAGATTAAGAGGAGGAGGGGAAAAGGAGCAGAGAAAAAAGAGAATAAAGAGAGAGAGAGAGAGAGAGAGAGAGAGAGAGAGAGAGAGAGAGAGAGAGAGAGAGAGAGAGAGAGAGAGAGAGAGAGCCTGGTCCTACCGTCCTCCTCTGGTTCCTGTCAGAGACAGACAAATGCAGCCCAGCTACAGACAGTCTTACTACATCAGCCCAGCCAGCGGGAGACAGTGTGTGAATGTGTAAACGTCAGTGAAAAACTGTACAACCCACCCTCCTCCTCTTTTCCTCTCTCTCTCTCCTTCTCCCTCTCCCTTCCTCTCTCTCTCTCACTCCCCCCCATGGAGCTCTGACTTCTGCTTTGCTGGTCAAATCCCTGCAGGTTAAGTGTGTGTGCATGTGCATCTATGTGTGTGTGTGTGTGTGTGTGGGGGGGGGGGGGGGTGTGTGGGTGTGTGTGGGTGGGAGAGAGAGAGAGAAAGAGGCAGAGAGAGACAGAGAGCGTTTGCGCGTGCATGGACATATGTGCGCGTTCATAAAAACCACTTCCTGTGCTGTGAAACAGAAACAGAGGAAGGGGAGGAGCCACAGCTGGGACTTCCTTCCTCACGGCACAATGATCATAGTGTTAAAAAATGTCTGTGTATGTGTGCACATTGTGTATGTGTGTGTGTGTGTGTGTGTGTGCGTGGTTGTGACACCTTTTCTCCATCTGTGTCCACTTCCATGGAGCGAGGCCTGAGCTTGATGGGCTGGTCTTTGAAGATGTCCCCAAAACCAAACCCTCGAACCTACAAATGGACAACATCCGTCAACATGCGGACTCAATCAACTATGATTTTCCACACCAAATGATATTTTCCACAAAGTTCCAGGTGAAATTCGCGATTTTACACAGGAGGTCAACAAGAATTCTTTTAACGAAGGCATATAGACAGACAGATAGACAGATAGTAGAAAGATAGACAGATAAAAGGTTAACTCATTAACTGACAGGGTACCTTCTTGGGCTGGATCTCCCCTGACCCCATGTCAGACCTGCTATCCCCTCCATCACTCTCACTTCCTGGGCTTTCCTTACCTAGACACACACGCGCGCACACACACACACACACACACACACACACACACACACACACACACACACACACACACACACACACACACACACGCATATATGAGTGACTCTTTAGTGATTCTTTCTCTTTTCTTTGACATCCTCCAAACTGCAAAAACTTCAAAAAAAACAAACTAGGCAACCTTGTTATTTACAAACGATTGCGTATAACTGATATAACAAACTGGCTTATATTGAA
Organism: Lampris incognitus; assembly: GCF_029633865.1. NCBI lineage: Eukaryota > Metazoa > Chordata > Actinopteri > Lampriformes > Lampridae > Lampris > Lampris incognitus. The sequence continues at coordinate 22,288,076 of NC_079229.1, read as the reverse complement.
ATGTGGCGATACTTGATCCCCAGAGCTCCTTGCGACTGACAAGCCTCCTTTCGGCTGTCCCGCGATCTGATTGGCTGAGACTCACTGGTGCGTTTGCTGCGGAGCTCCTCTTGTGTGGTGGGCGTGTCTAAAGACGGCCTGTCAGCCTCCGGCAGGATCTCCTTGGTGAAGTTGGAGGGAAACATTCCAGTCTTCCCATTCAGGACCCCCTCCCACCAGCCCTCTTCCACCTGAGCACACACACACCGATACAGTACACACAGATACACACATACACACAGACACACACATGTATACACACAGATTGATTAGTTCTGTTCTGAAGCACAGCAAGCAACCTGTACATCATTGTCCAATGGCCAGTGTGACCATTTTGGTGATATGTCACTACCTTATTTCTATCACTCGGTATGGACAGAGAAAGGCTCATTTTGACAGGAGAGGAAAACATGGGGACTGTAAAAAAACTCATTACATTGCCTACAACTGAGAGGCCCCACATGACAACAGATGGCAATTGCTGTGAGCACCATTTGTGCAGCATTAATAACACCCAGTATCAGGAACATTACCAATGCATTAAAAGGTATGTATTTTAACAGTTCCAATACATATGAGTTGAAAAATAGTCTTAAAATGTTATTTTATTTGGAAAAAAAAAACCTCAGTGAACTTGACTCCTATTTAAGTTCAACTCGTTCCCGAAACTTATCAACGGTAAAGAGAGTACAGCTTAAAGCGTCAGTGCCACAACAGGTACAACACAAATTCCTGTGTCAGACGGATGCGTAAGTGTGATGGAAGTCGTTGTTGAGCTCCTCCTCCATGAATTTGTCCTACGTCTGCTGTGCATGCAACGGTGCAAACCACTCTCTCTGCGCTGTTGGAGAACAGAGCTGCATTAGCGAAGCTCTGTTGTCCCCTGGCTGTCTACCTGACGACGCCATGCCATGCAACTTATGTAAGAAAAGAGTGCCTGGTGCATCGCATTTGCCTGTTAACCCTTATCTTGCAATTTTTGATATGTCGCATTTTCATCACTCCCACTTTTTTTTTCAAATTGCCATTCCTGAGAAAGTTTTCACTGCACCAGTAAATAAACTTCAATCCTGAGCAAATGTACTGCTGTCCTTTACCTCTAGGAGAATCAGTTTGAAACATGATGTTGGACAGTATGTAAATACTATCTACTATATATATATATATATATATATATAGATAGATAGATAGATAGATAGATAGATAGATAGATAGATAGACAGATATATATATATATATATACACACACACACACACACACACATATATATATATATATAGAGTTGGCACAAAAAGTAAGGAAATTTGTGTTTGGTAGATTATTTCTTTGTTGTAACAATGCTTCTTGGCAATAAATCTTATACCGTTGGAAAGCCTGCTTATTTCCATTTTAAATGGTGCCACATTTGTAAGGAACATGCATTTTATTGGATGAGCAGCGGAGCCGAGTATGTGGGTTGCGCCCATGAAAAATTTGCCAAATCTTCTCTGCCAATGCCAAGCAGCTTATTTTGCTGCTGCTATTGACTCTTGTTTTGAGCTTCTGGTACCCCAGGTGCTGACCATCAGGTGCCTGATATAAGATTTACTGCCAAGAAGCATTGTTACAACAAAGGAATCATTTACCAAACACAAATTTCATGACTTTTTGTGCCAAGTTATATATGTATTTTTTTATCCTTTAAATTTTGCTTTGAAGGTACATGTGTCCTAAATATACAAACCAGACATTCAATGTTGGAATGCAAAATGACCGCTATTCAGTTGTAACAGAACATGACATGACAAAGGGGTGGTAGCCATTTTAAGCATGTAGTAAAAAGTCATTTTCAGTGGCGTTATTGGCAAGTAAAAGCATAAGAGCCATGGGGAGTAGATAGGGAGGCTTTTTTTTTTCCTGTCATGAAAGAGTTTAAAATGTTTATTCGCCAGATGAGTTTCAGGCGGCTCACCTCAGCAATGACCTCGATGATGTCACCGATCTTGAGCTCCAGCTCATCCTCGTTCTGAGGCATGTAGCTGAAGGATGCTTTACACCTCCGCTTACGGATCTGCTCACCTGGATTACATATACACACACACGTACACAGATACAAATACACACGTGCATGCCCATATGCACGCACACACACAATCACACCAAGGTACATACACACAGGAGTATGCAAATACACGGGCGCACACACACACACACACAAACACATGCACACACACACACAAACATGCACATACACACACACACAGAGTCAAAAATATATGCAGATAAAGAACTTGTCCATATTTCATGTTCAAGCACTGAGCTGACACTTGAGTTTGCATGAAATGGGGTACAATGACTGAGCAGATAAACTTTTGGTGCCTTGCTCAAAGACACTTGGAATGGCCATGTGGCTGCTGGTGAGTAGATTTGTTTTAGCGGGGATTGAATTTGCAAGTGTTAAGTTATAGGACAGTTTCTGTCACTGTCCCGTCTATCCTTCTTTCACAATAAGTGTTCATCTTGCATCCAGTGCTGTACTCCTCGGTTATCAATGCAATCCAGCAGGATGTCACTGCCATTTGTATTTTGTCCACCAGATGTCGCTCCTCTACATCTCAAGTGTTGCTGTGCCACACGTCACGAACGTATGGCAGAGTCAGAGACGGCTGTATAGGCCAAGAAGGTGCACAGTAACAGGGAATTTCACCTGGTGAGTGTTTCACGTAATACCCATTATAAATAGAACAACAGAAAAAATGCCCGCTATCGGAGGTCTAAAAATACGGAAGCAACGTGTTTCACTATCGGTATAACTGAGACAAAGTTGTGTGCGTGTGTTTGTGTGTGCTTTACGCCGAACAGAGCAAAGCACTTGACCCAAATCCCTTCTCACATTAATAGGATCTGTCTTTGAGCTGTAAAACTTAAACCTACCTAATTACAATGCATCTCTGTGTGTGTGTGTGTGTGTGTGTGTGTGTGTGTGTGTGTGTGTGTGTGTGTGTGTGTGTGTGTGTGTGTGCGGTTACCTTTCTTAGCCGGTCGCAGGCTCTGCTCTGACAAAGGACTTGCGCTGCCATTAGAGAGGTCAGATTTAAGAGTGTTTGTTTGTCCTCCATCTCTCTTCCCTTCCTTTTTTATCTCCTACGCAAAGACAGACAGATAGATAGATAGATAGATAGATAGATAGATAGATAGATAGATAGATAGATAGATAGATAGATAGATAGATAGATAGATAGATAGATAGATAGATAGATAGATAGATAGATAGATAGATAGATAGATAGATAGATAGATAGATAGATAGATAGATAGATAGATAGATAGATAGATAGATAGATAGATAGATAGATAGATAGGTAGGTAGGTAGGTAGGTAGAGAGAGATTTTTTGATTTTTAAAAAGTAACTTTTGTTTTAAAAAATCCAATCATATTCAAACCACAAGCAAATAAATAAATAATTAAAAATAAAAGTAAATCACATCAATTCTCCAGAAAAAAACAAGTTGGTTGTCTTTTACTGAGCACAACACATCTCCATGAGCCCAGATTACACTGGTATCTTGGCTCATGGAGAGAGAGAGAGAGAGAGAGAGAGAGAGAGAGAGAGAGAGAGAGAGAGAGAGAGAGAGAGAGAGAGAGAGAGAGAGAGAGAGAGAGAGAGAGAGAGAGAGAGAGAGAGAGAGAGAGAGAGAGAGAGAGAGAGAGAGAGAGAGAGAGAGAGAGAGAGAGAGAGAGGATGTTAAGTACGACAGGGATGGAAATATAGAGCAGTGTTAATTTATGGGTTTGGTTTAAAAGTTAATCCGCCGTCACTGAAGCCTACTTTTGGGAAATAAACTAGTGATAGCACTTTTAGGCAGCGAGTAATTTGACTCCTCAGTTGAAAAAATGATGACTTCAGTGGAAGGAATTGTTACTATTTCAGCAGAACTGAATAATCTTTTTCCCCCATCAAAGTGGAATGACGCATTTTTACAAAAAACAAATTTTCATAAAAGTTTCACCTTTGTTTTTGCAAGAGTCAGAAAGAATTGACGCGATTCACAAACAGAAAGTTCATCCGAATGTATGACCGCCCCAAGCCCCTCCCACCCCGAGTGGCCAGCCAACCAGAGTCTCTTTAAAGTTTGACCCCTCTGGATGTCTTCCTGTACTGTGGGGGCAGCGATTGGCATGGCAACACACACATGTCAGTTACCTAAGTGACCTTGACAGCTAACCTGCGCTCCCGTCCACAAACGTTGTGGGTATACACACATGGAAACCCACACATGCATAGGTTTGAGTGTGCATGTCTCATCATAAATACACTGCGATTACTGGGGATTACAAAATAAATCCACATTTCTTTCCCACGATGGATGAAAAGCAAGAGAAGAATTCAAGAAACTGTGATCAAACAGAACGAGTCATATAGGAATTGGGTGGCTTTCACACTGACAAACACAAATATATATGTATATCTATATATATGCACACATTCTCTCGAACATTCTTTATCTGCCCCCTCACTGTCTCTGTCTCTTGTCCTCTCTCTGTCTCTAACATGCCACGAGAACAATGCAAACAGAGGATGGCAGAAAGACAGAGAGAGAGAGAGAGAAAGAGAGAGAGACAGATTTATGCACAGAATGACAGACAAACAGACAAACAGGAATACAGTCGGAGGGACAGGAAGAATAGGCAGACATGAAAACATACACACACACACACACACACACACACACACACACACACACATGACGTGCACACAAACACAGTAACACGAGCACTGAAGACAGTAGACAGTAAGCATATTTGCATCTCCTCACCACATTCATCACGACGTCGTTTCCTAAGCCCTGCCTTGTGGTTGAAGCAGACTGGCATGGGCATGCTGGCTCATTCAGTAAGGCCCCCAGCACTTTCTCCGGGTATACAGAGGTGAGGCGGGGTTTGGGTATGGCGCAGGGTAGAAGACTTTAATGATGCGGTGATCCAAAAATATCAGCGAGGAAAAAGGTTTCCCAGACAACAACCTGAGGGTGATGCTAGTGACAATCTTGAAAAAGGCACCCCGGCATTCAGAGTCCAAAGGCTTTGGGACTTGGCTTTTAATGTGGGGCCGGGGAAATCGGCAATACTTCTGTAATCAGCGAGTGTCGTTAGTGAGACTGAGCATCGTGGATTGGTGTGGATCGGTGTGAGCGCACATGCAGGCACATACATAAATGCATGCCACGTGCACACACACACACACACACACACGCACACACAGAAGCACTTTCAACATGGAGACAGCAGAAAACAAGCCTGCCCACACAGAAACCAGAGCCATTCATCAGCACACAGCCCCTGCTTGTTATGAATCACAGGGCTTGTGGAAGGGAGACAACATTTACAGTCCTTAGACATCCACAATATATGATTTTCAATGCAATCTAGCCTAGAGGAGATTAGACCCTACGGTTGTAATGATCAATCTGTGGATTTGTCAGACCAAAAGAAGACTTCCAAAATGTAGAACCCAGAAAAACTGCAGACAGTCGAGGCCTTCCTCCTCCACAGTCGGCATATTTCTAGTTTAGGGGGAGGAGGGGGGGGGGTGTCTAAGGGTGTCGTTTTACTCACTCTGTAAATAATGGTGAGTCTACCTTTTCAGTCTATTCACAATAGACCTCTGATATGCCGTCACCATTTTGGGGCTCAAAGACGACCCCGGCACGCATTCCTGAATAGGGCTTTTTAGGGCCCTGTTTGCCAACCGTGGAGCTTTTAAAATAGACCCCCGAGTAGTGTGAGCCGCCATAACATATGATGAGGTTATTATGGATTTTAATATGTTAATGAAGATTATTTAAGGATTATTTTGCGAACAAACACGGTGCAGGAGCTGCGTCACCGGGCTTTCAAGAGCAATCATCAGAAGTGTCGTGGACGTCGGGGGGCAAATCCAGTTCACGCTAAGCTGACAAGTGCTAGCAGCTTCTTGACGCGGCTTCAAAAGCCTTCGAAATCCACCTCAGACCAATCTAAAAATACATAAAGCAATCCTCAAAGGCGAAGAGAGTCAGTGTTAGCGTTGGACATAGTTAAAGGCAACCGTTTCACACCCCGTATGCATTTTTACATCAGACTGAAACAGGGCCGAAACTGGACTCTCTTATTTGGAGGTTAAATCTATGTCACGCTGCAGGGGGTCCTATGTACCTTGTGTTGTTCGTGGGTGTATATATCTCACACACAGCCTTACACAGAATACCGTTTAGCTTTACACTTCACTAATAAAACAATGCAAACAACAGCGAAATACAAAATGAAATGAGGGCTATACCAAAAACACATCTGTAGGTTTATGCAACTGTTAAACCCCCCCGATGGTTGAATCAAATGGACGGCGGTGCGCGGCGGGCTGGTGGAATGCCCTCTCCCCGGGGTCATGGATGTGTTTGAGGGCAAAAGGAAGCAGAAATGAAACATGGCGAGGAAGAAAGCATGATTCATATATCTCAACAGGAAACACCTGCATAATATACACCGTGCTGTGATTACTCTGCATGGGCCTCTGTGTGTGTGTGCGTGTGCATGTTTCTGTGTGGCAGTAAGTTTCTCCATTTTCTATGTGATTGTCTTTGCGTCTATTAATTAGTTTTTTAATTACATTATTATTTTATCATTATCATTTTTTTATCATTATCGAATGTATTATCACACCCTATATTGCACCTCAGTTCTCGATGTGCCCACCTGTCTGTCTGCATGTTCGTCTTTCTTTAAGGTGTGTGTGTGTGTGTGTGTGTGTGTGTGTGTGTGTGTGCATGTTATACTCATTTAACTGACAGGCTTGCACCTCAAAGACACCCCTATAAACTTCAAAACCATTAAACTGCCCCCCCCCCACTATAACCAGCCCTCTGAACTCTGTTCCGCTGCCCCAAGGCACAGTTAATGCAAAACAACACCAGCTAACTTCCACTCCACTCTGTTCCACCTATAAGACACATTAGTCATGGTAAGAGGGGAAGATTACTGAGGGCGGAAGGAGGGGAGGGGGAGGGGGACAGGGGCTGAGTGAGGCACAAAGAAAACGAGAGCGACGGAAGGAGTGAGAGAGAGAGAGAGAGAGAGAGAGAGAGAGAGAGAGGAGAGAGAGAGAGAGAGAGAGAGAGAGAGAGAGAGAGAGCAAGCGAGTGTGCAAGAGACAGCGAGAGAGAGCATGTTAAAATGTTTTGTAATAGGCTGGTCTTTCCAGTTACAATGAAATGAGAAAAAAATTCTGCAAAAAATGTCATGTATTCATTAGTTTCTATGCTATTCTATTCACACAAAAGAGTGTGTGTGCATGTTTATGTGACCGATATAGGAAAACACTTCAATAGTGAGACACTGTGAACATGAGATACCCACCATTTGTGAGAACGGACAGTCACCCAGCAACACTGACAAGTAGTCCTGATGGGTTACTGTTGGTGTCATTTCTTGTTGGTGTCAACCTTGTGTCAGGCCTTGAACACCTTGTCAACAACATGACCTGGACTTCACTTTCTTCAGCTACAAAACAGTGTCCTTATCCGACCACCGCTTCCTCTCCCTGCCGCTGTCTGTCTCATCCATGCTTTATTCGCCTTCATATAGGACTACTAATGCATGCCTCGTTAACAAGCTGCAATATGTTCAAAACTCAGCCGCCAGAGTCCGAAAACACACACACACACACACACACACACACACACACACACACACACACACGTCTTGGGTTTCATCATTTACAAATAAAGGTCTCGAATGGAAACACTGTGAGTTGAATCTGCTTGCACAGGACATGACCGTTCCTCATAGATCAGGCAATGCAGGAAGTGACGTAATCTCTAATGCATCTGTTTATTTCATCATCTGCACAGTCAGATAAAAGTTCCCCTTGTCGCAGAGTTGCTCAAGTTTTCAACATGCTTTCCTCAATCTGTTTGCGATCAATACCAAATGCACCACTGCAAAATGCATACGTGTGCATCACTCGGTCCTGAAACTGCCAGAGCTTCCCCCCCTTTTTTAAATTTTCTCCCCAATTGCATTTAGCCAATTACCCCGCTCTCTGAGCCATCCCGGTCGCTGCTCCACCCCTTCTGCCAATCCGGGGAGGGCTGCAGTCTACCACATGCCTCCTCCGATACATGGGGAATCGCCATCCGCTTCTTTTCACCTGACAGTGAGGAGTTTCGCCAGGGGGATGTAGCGTGTGGGAAAATCACGCTATTTCCCCCTGAACAGGCACCCTGACCGACCAGAGGAGGCGCTAGTGCAGCGAACAGGACACATACCCACATCCGGCTTCCCACCCGCAGACACGGCCAATTGTGTCTGTAGGGACGCCCGACCAAACCGGAGGCAACACGGGGATTCGAACCGGCGAACCCCGTGTTGGTAGGCAATGGAACAGCCCGCTATGCCACTCGGACGCCTACTGCCAGAGCTTTCTGCATGGAAAATCGACTCTGGGTCCTGTTCCCACATGACGCCGACATGGAAATTTACCAGAACATTTACAAGTTTAGATGCACATAATAAAGCCTTGACCTTCCCCCTTACATAGCCGACCTCCCAGGCCAGTCCCATCCTCTCTATTCAAGCGGTGACGGGGCTCTCGGGTGTTCAAAAAGAAAAACTCATCTTTTTGACCCGTCTTCCTCTCTTTGGCGTTCGGACATCTATGTTGCTGTCTTAACTTGACATTTGGTCTGTGAGCCTTCATATCACTCATCCAGCAACGAACGGTCTCAAAATGGGTTAAGTACACAGCTGGACGCTCGCCATGGATTTGAAAACGTTTTGCCATTCATTCATGATCAGCCAATCAGATAAGTCACAACACGTTTCCAGATCTACACAGACGGTCCGGTGTAAGTCATTTAGCTGCTTATTTGTCATATGTCATGCTTTTATTCTTTCACTGTTTTCACTTCCTGCCTCCTGTTGTCTGATTCTGTGGTTCTTTTGATTTTGTACAACAGCACCTTTATTCTGCAAAGTGTCTCCGAAGACGCCATAAAAACAAGATGTTCGGGGCGTCCGGGTGGCGTATCAGTCTATTCCATTGACTATCAACACGGGAATCGCCGGTTCGAATCCCTGCGTTACCTCCAGCTTGGTCGGGCATCCCTACCCAGATAGCATCCTGATGTGGGCCACTTCAGGCAATGATGCGGCACCGATGGCCTTCTTCTGGCCCTGACAAAATGGATGTGAGCCTGAAGTGGCCCACATGTATAATAGCAAATATGGCCCAAATATCACAAAACAAATATGGGCCACCTTTTGCAATTATGTGGCACATGCGGCATTAATATGGCCTGGTTCTGGCCCAGATCTGGCAAACAGGAGCAGACCGCCCAAGTGTCATCATTCTACGAGGGATGTGGGCCAGATGACATGTCGGGTGTGGGATGGGTCCGGGCCACAGCAGTTTTGCTATTTGGGTGCAGACGCTATTGGCCGTCTGTGCGGATGGGAAGCCAGTATGTGTCCTGGCCGCTGTACTAGCGCCTCCTCTGGTCGGTCGAGGCACCTGTTTGGGGGGGGGGACTGGGGGGGAAGGGCGTGATCCTCCCACGCGCTACCCCTGGCGAAACCCCTCACTGTCAGGTGAAAAGAAGCGGCTGGCGACTCCACATGTATCGGAGGGAGGAAAAAGCCACAAAAAAAAACAGTTTAGCTTAGCATTGTTATCGTTTGACAGTTGCAGGTTGTTGTTTACGTTACACTTTACTCAGAAATAGACTGAATTTTGTTATGAAGCCTTTCGTAAAGAGGCGCTGACACAGAGTTCATCAAGACCAACATGAACATGTTGGGAGCACAACTTTCGGCTACTGGTTTTCCTCCCAAACAGGAGTTCAAGCTTCATTCTTTAACACTAACTAACGCACACATGCTTCCAATTCTTTTCATCCTTTCAACATGACTTTGTACTAGCCCCACCCTCTTCACACATAAACACAGACACACACACAGATCAGACTGAGATTCACCCGTCCAAACAAATACTCACAAAAACCAAGTGCCTTTCAACATAGCACATTCTGCAGCGGTGCAAAAGCTGAGTTTCGTTTAATCTACTAATCCATGTCAACCCATTTTACCTGACTGTCCTTACTCCCCAGAGACAACACACACACACACACACACACACACGCGCGCGCGCACACGCACGCACACACATGCATGCACGCACACACACATACCATGTCACCCTATACTATTTGTGGGGACCCCGCATTGACTACATTCATTCCCTAGCCCTTAACCCTAACCTTAACCATCATAACTACATGCCTAACCTTAACCCTTGCCCTAGTCTCAACTTAAACCTGATTCTAACCATAACACTAAACCCAAGTCCTTACCCTAAAATGGACTATTTTCCTCATGGGGAAATTTTATTTGTCCCCATGAGGAAAATAGTCCCCACTAGATAAGTGATTTCAGGTTTTTCTATCCTAATAGGGACATTCGGCCCCTATTAGGATAGAAAAACCTGGTACCCCCCCCCCCCCCCACACACACACACTGTCACCCCATGCATATCTCATCCATCACTATCACAGCAGTCATGTAGTTCCATAACAGGAATCTTGTGACTGCCAGGCTGGGATGACTGCATTTCTCATGAGATCTCACTCTCTTTCTCTGTCAACCTTCTCAATTTGTCTATCGCTCTGTTTCTTTCTCTCTCTTTCAAGCACACACACGTGCTCAAATACCCATCAAATTGCCATCACGGGGCAAATATGTGACGCTTACTGACGGTGAGTTGGCAATCGTCCTATTTGGGTCAGCAGAGCCGGGACAAAAACACAATCTGACTGTTTTTAGCGCTGTCCAAATGTGTCCAAATGCACTCTGTTCTAATGTTGTTTTCTTGTGTCACCTTTCTACTTCCCTTTCTGGCACCTCGCAGGAAGTGGGCATTTCCCTCTTGTCACTATACATACATCCACCCACACACCCACACACACACGTGAATTTGCTAACCTGCACCTAACTTTCACATACGTACGTACACATGAGCACACACCCCCATTGATAAACATGTGCACAGAATAACACCATGTGGCCCCATACTCACGGTGTATACACAAATGCATGGGTCACATGCTCACACATACTGTATATATATGTGTATGAACACAAGGACACATATACACGTGCACACACACACACACACACACACACACATATAAATATACATGTGTGTATATATATATATATATGTGTGTGTGTCTAAACACAGACACCCACCCACACGTAGACAGAAAAGCACATACTTTTTGTATACAAGCACAAATGCACACTCACTCATTCATACACATACCCCCCGAACACACACACACACACACCTCAACCAGTACTGCGGTGATGAATATAATGTATGCCGTGTTGGGATGGATGATTGATCACCTATAGATCAGAATCGGCCGATGTGTCTCTGAATAGTGCATATAATGACAGCCGAGCTGTGGTGCAAAACGTGTGAGCTAAATTTTGTGCCGTTCATTGGAATGGAAATGTAGAGAGGGCAGCGTTGAAAAGCGTTTAAAAGAGCTGCCATACTGCGTAGCTTGACTATTAACAAAGTGAGTCGGTTTTCAAGGTTGCTGAACCATTTAATGCAACACTCGCGTCACTTAAGTGATAGTTTGTTGCACTTTTGGGGAATATTTTAATCGAAGTCCTGTTTTTACGCTATTAGGCTAATTGATGCAACTTGGCTGCAGGGATCGCTGTCTTACTTTATCTTGTTAAATTCAAAGTATTTTGCATTCAAGATGCATCACAATGTGTTGTATAGTTAGCCTTTTTTGTCTTAGAATATTTCAAGGCCTATATTGTCATTGTCATCACTGTCATTTCCATTAAATGAAATGTTAAACTGCAAATGCTGTGTGTTAGACTTCTTATGTGCCCCGTGGAATCAGATTGGTACCCAATATGGAGACTATAGTCCCATCGAAACAACGATTGGTTCATCTCTACTATACTACAATGTAGCGTGGCTGTTTAGTTAATGAGGGACTGTTTGGGACTTGGACACAGAGACAGAGACAGAGACAGAGACAGAGAGAGAGAGAGAGAGAGAGAGAGAGAGAGAGAGAGAGAGAGAGAGAGAGAGAGAGAGAGAGAGAGAGAGAGAGAGAGAGAGAGAAGTTGTGATTACTCACCCTGACGAAGTTGTCCGGGAACAGGCCTCTGCGTCCGCCCAGCTCCCCCTCCCACCAACCCCCCTCCTCCCTGCGTATGTTCACAATGATGTCGCCCACAGTCAGACTCAACTCATCGTCCTGCTGAGCCTCATAGTCAAACTCCACCACGGCCTCCACTGAGAGGGAGAGAGAGAGAGAGAGAGAGCGAGAGAGAGTGAGAAAGACGGTGGCGTCTTTAATGACACACACAACTACAAACTAGTTACACTGAAATAGAAAAACTTCCCAAAGAAATCACCAACTTTGATGCCCCCCACTCCCTTGCTCATCCCCCAACACATTACATACACCTACACACACACTGCATAGCAAGAACAACAGCGAGGAGATTTGTGCTTTTCCACTAATTGCGCTATAGCTAGCCGATACTGTTGCACAAATAAATTGGCCCGTGTGCCGATGTCAGCCATGGATTCTAGAATGCTCATTTCTATGAGACCGGGAGGAAGCAAGAGGTTCAGCGTTCACATCTGACAAAAAGAAAGTGTATCCAGTGTAGGCTTACAACAAGTTACACAAATATCACAAAAAACACAAACACATATATGATACGATCTGTGTCTTCGGTCTCGCACACACACACACAAATCAAACACAAATCTCATGACAGCTCATGCAGCTGCTAATACTGCTGAAAAATGAACTGAATGTGTCATAGTGAATAGCTTTGGAAACGCTACTCTGAATATACACACACACACACACACACACACACACACAGTGTAATCCAGAAACACACACACACACACACACACACACACACACACACACACACACACACACACACACACACACACACAACGAGCACAGTTCTGATTCAAGTCTTAAATGAGTGGGCGGTTAGGGAAGGGGAGAGGGATTGTAACCATGGGAACGACAGCATAAGGGGGTAATGACGACTCAAATATACTGCCCCCAAAAGCAAAGGCAAAGACACACGCGTGTGGGCGCGCACGCGCACACACACACACACACATATTTAAATATATAATGACAGCTGATGATTGCGCATACGGTTAAGATCAAATTATTAGCCCCCCAGGAACTATGGAACATTTCCCTAAAATGCTGCCCAGTGTTTGCATCATTCATAAAACTTTACATAGTAAAACATTCATCAGTGTTAAGCCCCCTATTTTGGTACATTTTGGAATGTAAAATAAATTTTCAGGTTTGCTTTATACCAAATGTAGTGAAAATTGAGGTGGTCAAAATTATTAGCCCCCATGTGATTTTTTTGCTTTCAAAACCACACCTGAGCAACCAATCAGCTTTCAAATCACACCTGAGCAACCAATCAGCTTTCAAACCACACCTGAGCAACTGATCAGCTTTCAAACCACACCTGAGCAACCAATCAGCATTGAACTTTACTTAAGGGCCACCACTGAACACGGCTAGTGACACTTGAACACTTGATTGAGAGGGACTAGTCTTAAATTCTTGGTAAGAAGTAATTTCATCATGTCAAAAAGTAAAGAAATCAGTCTGGATCTCAGAAAGAAGACAGTGGATGCTCATCTTACGGGGGAAGGCTATACTGCCATTTCCAAGCGTTTCACAGTGTCTAGAGCAGCTGTACATTGCATCATTGCAAAGCACAAGGAGACAAATTCTGTTAGAAACAAACCCGGGCGTGGTCGAAAGTGCAAGATTTCAAAAACTTTGGAGAGGAAAATAGTCAGAGATGTCAACAACAATCCCCGGATCTCTGCCAAGATGATTGCTGCTGAACTGGCCTCTTCTGGACTTGATGTTTCAAGGAAGACTGTTGTGAGGGCTCTTCATCATTGTGGGCTTCAAGGTCATCATCCAAGAAAAACTCCATTGCTCACCAGCGACACATCAAAGCCAAACGGAAGTTTGCCCGTGAACATCTGAAACATGGGCATGAGTTTTGGAAAGCTGTCCTTTGGTCTGATGAGACTAAACTTGAGCTGTTTGGGCACATGGATGTTGCTTTTGTTTGGCGAAGGAAGAGAGAGGCCTTCAACCCTAAAAACACAGTTGCCACAGTTAAACATGGTGGTGGGAGCATAATGCTATGGGTCTGGACAATGACCTGAAGCATACATCCATGTTGGTCCAAAACTTTTTGAAGGACACCAAAATCAAGGTCCTGGAGTGGCCCTTTCAGAGCCCAGATCTCAATCCTATTGAGAATCTGTGGCGGGAGCTCAAGGTTAATGTCCATGCTGGAAAACCACGCAATTTGGATGAGCTGAAACAATTTGCCATGGAAGAATGGGCTAAGATCCCTCAAGAGACATGTGCCAACCTAGTCAGGAACCTACCATAAGAGATTGTTGTCAGTTGTGAGTCAGAAAGGTTACACTATTGACTATTAATTGTCAGAGGGCTAATAATTTTGGCCTAGTCATTTTTGTTTTTTCTTGTTTCAGTTCGGCACATCAGTAAAATATCTTAATCAAGCTTAGTGGAGATTTTGTCTTTGTTCTTTTGGAAGCAATTAAACTATATAAACACTTTTGGTTGTGGTCATTTCCATGGAAAAGTTAAGGGTTTTGTTTGATTTCATAAAGGGGGGCTAATAATTTTGACCTTAACTGTAGCACGAAACACGCTTGTACTGTCTAATTAAAAAAGTACTTGAATCACTGGATTATTTTGGTCCTTGTTTGTTAAGCACTTCCCCTGCCGTTGAAGGTTTCATTTAATGAAGCTATTCTAGTATGCTCATTTCACGCTCATTTCAATGAGACTGTGAGGAAAGCAAGAGGTTTAGCATTCACAGTTGACAAATATGTATTTGTTGAGCACTTTCCCTAAGGTTGAGTGTTTCTTTCAACAAAGTTTTATATATATATATATATATATATATATATATATGCAACCACATACATAACTACTGCAGTCTGCAAGCATGCACACACTAGCTGCACTCTACCCCAACAGCAGTAAAACCTGCATCGTGCAGAAGGCAGCCCAGACTCGGTGGAAGGTGAGGATCTTACCAATGGTGCTGTACAGTATGGGGGAAGGAAGTTAGACCAAAACGCTGCGAGTCATTAATATTCAACAGACAGCCAGACAACTAAAGGCCAAGTTGGCCCGAGCATCATGGATCTGGGGGTGGTGTGTGTGTGTGTATGTGTGTGTGTGTGTGGGGGGGGATGTGTTTCTGGCTGGAGATAGCTTGAGAGATATGTGGAGAGCAGACAGTGACGTGGCATGAATACCATTACACTTCACATCCTTTTTGTTTTTTTTTTTTGCTTTTTTGCCTCACTTTTTTTTACCTCTGACATGGGGGGGGAGGGTGGCAAATTCAGTGAAAGGGGAAGTGAAGGGGTTGAGCTGCAAAAACTTCTCTTCTGTGTGATCCACACTAACAATTTGTGGCTGCTGTCTCACAAATTTAAAATGAATCAAGAAAGAGCACGATGTGAGCCTCCCCCCCTCAATGTCTATCATCCACACGGACCATGGACAGGGTTGGCAGTTTGGGGCTTGCCACAAAATTCACATGACTTGATGGAAACCAAAGTGAAATTTGAAAAGGTAACACAAGTTCAAATCTTTAAACTTGTGTTACTTTTTGAGTGAACTTGTGTTGCTTGTTGATCTGTGGTCTGGAGTGGTGTGGAAAGAATTTAATTTCAACACTAAGAGAGGTAAAGTGTGTGTGTGTGTGTCTGTGAGAGAGAGTGTGTGTGTGTGTGTGTGTGTGTGTGTGCGCGCGCACGTGATAGGCAGGGTTTATGATGAAGAAGCGAGATTTTGAGATGAACCAGACGAGCAATTGCTTTTACCAGTCAAGAAACATGCACGCGCAAACACACTCTGTCTAACAAATCATACATCTTCACACACACACACACACACACACACACACAGAGCATAAAATGAATCCAGATTGTCTTCAGTCAGAACAGCTGCAGTGGGTTTAGATAAGAGAATGCCACAACGCGCACGTGCGTGCACACTTACACACAAACACACACGTTAAACTCAGTGAGGTTTTGTTGACATTTTGATGGTTCTCCGTTTGGTTGTGGATATGTTGTAGCAATGTTGATTTGATGTAGGGAACAGCTGTGTCTCTCTCTCTCTCTCTCTCTCTCTCTCTCTCTCTCTCTCTCTCTCTCTCTCTCTCTGACAATAAGCACCATGGACTGGAGCGGTCTGGGGGTCAAACCCACCCACTTCTACTCTGGATCAGCTCACATGACTCACTGAATTCTCCCACTTAAAGCCTCTACCTTCCCAAGGCTGGCTGGACTATCCAAAACACCGGATGCTCTGAAATGAAAGGGGACAGAGTCTCTCTCTCTCTCTCTCTCTCCCTCTCTGTCTCTCTCCTCCTTTTCCTCTCCCTCGAGGCAAGCTGTGCATTGTGTGCGATGCGCACTGCCAAAGAGACGATGACGGCGACGGGCTATTCAGATATTTATATTCTCAGAGGACGATATAGCAGGCGTATACTTCATGCTGTGCATGCACAGGGGGAGAAACACAACACAATGGATAGAAAGGGGGGCAACGCGATTGTAAACGTGTCAACATCTGCAACTCATCAATGTGTCCGGCCGCGCTGCTCGGCCGCATTTTTTTTTACCTATACATTCATTCATTCACATTGCACGACCATGCACAGTTTGATGATAATGAAGAAGAAGAAGAAAAAGAAAAAAACCCGCTAGCATGCTAGATTCTGCACCCTGGCCTGAATGACCCCTGTAAACATGCAGCTATGGAGCGACGTCAGGGGGGGCTGAGCCCTGCGCATCTGGACTGCTTGTTTGCAAACCCATCCAGATGCGCAAAGCATATGACCCAGCAGTTGGAGGCTATTTTTGGCATTTTCCAAAATTACAACAAAACGACAACAAAAAAACCGTCACGCTTACCCATTTATACCTCTATGTGCGCCAGCGGTGCTCCTAAAAAGACTGTCTGTAGGAGGTGAAGGCGGGGATTCCGTGTCTATCCAGCCAGCGGGGTTTAAACCAGAACGAAGCCGAGCTGCTCGCACCAGAGATCCGCTACAGCGCACAGACGGGAGGGGCACGCGATATTCCTTCCGTTTTTTTCTGTCCCTTCTTCCTCTTCTTCTTCTTCTTCTTCTTCGGTGACGCGAAAGGAGGTACAGCGCGAATGCTCAGAAAACGGAAAAGCGCTGATGTACAGAGAGCTACACCTCCCTCCCTTCGCTCTCTCCCTCACTCTCTCACCGTGTATGAGCCGATGACAGCGTCGCACCTATTGCAAAAAAATCTCGCGAGAACTCCGCAATGCGCGTGCATCCGAAATAGTGCATAAAAATAGACACAAATTTTGCGTCATCGCGTGATTCTCCGGAAATATTTATGGGTGAACATAAATGGTGAAAGAGCAGGAGAAATGTTAATGAGAGACACTCTTTCTGATCTCTCTCTCTCTCTCTCTCTCTCTCTCTCTCTCTCTCTCTCTCTCTCTCTCTCTCTCGCTGTCTGTCTGTCTGTCTGTCTGTCTCTGCACATCTTGGGGCTGAGGTAGGAACAGCGCAAAGTGCACACTTGTTTGGCCAAGCTAAGGTTGCCACATGGCTTACAAGGGGGAGCAGGGTGAGAGGGTGAGGGTGTGTGGATCCAGTGGCCCTATTCAGGACACTGTCACTACATGCCGGAGAGTAGAATAAGAGTATTACAACTGGGTGAATAATACAGCGGGCTTTGAACATGTCTGGTGTGTAGGGAGGGCTGTGTGTGTGTGTGTGTGTGGGGGGGGGGGGGGTTGTGACGATCTCGTGTGTACTACAAATAGGCAGACAACTTATTAAACAAATGCGGAACTTTACTGGAGAAGCTCAGGTTCAATGCATACAGCCGTACTGTGAACTACTGTCTGACTGATTGATTTCGCGGGTTCTGCCTCACGTAATGTATGACTGCACATGATGGCAATACGTCACTGTCGTAAATATTAATCACTGTAATGTTGTACCCATCCGTAAACATTACACCACTCCATTAAAAACCACCATTGTCTTCACAAACAAGTTATAAGTTCTTAGACATACCTGATTCACTTACTATCTGCAATAGCAGTATTAATTCTCAATCACAACTCAACATACAATTTAAAATTCAAACGCTACATTGTCTCAAAGTTCAAATAAACTCATTCATTTGGCCACATTGATGGCCTACAGGTAACCATCTTAATCATAGTCACCGAGGTATGACGGGCACTGGCGATTGCTTCTGAAAGAATACCTCAGTGTTGCAACAGTAACAGTGTCATTATCATCCTCATCAGGATCTGCTTTAGTGTCTGGTATCTCAGCATTGATCTTTTTGAAGAAAGAAGAGTTTCTGGTTATGGAATGTCCATCTTTGGTTGCTGTCACCATCGAGCCTTTGACCCTTGACACTGTACAACAGGCTCGCTGTTGTACAGAGGGGTGAGCTTGTTGTGCTTGGGTTGTTGGTGAAGCACAGTATCACCAGGGGTGAGTACACTTGACTTGGCATGATGGCGTGCATCTGAGTCAGACTTCATCCTTGCTTTAGCAGTCTTGTGTCATTATTTGATTTTGTGGTCAATGTCACTTTCAATGGTCGTGGTGATCATCAGGATCTTGGTGTGGATTTTGCATTGGAACATCAGTTCTGCAGGTGACGTTTCAGTGGTGCTGTGTGGTGTGGAGTGGCACTCATGGAGAAACGTGTTGAATCTCTATTTCCATGGGATGCTCTGAGTTTCTGCCATGCAGATGGCTTTTCCAAGCATGCGTATGAAGCGTTCTGCTGTTGCATTTCCTTGAGGCCAGAGGGGCGTTATTTTCTGGTGGTGGAAACCTAGATGGCCAGCAAACTTGGATAACAGTTCACTATTGAGAGGGCCATTGTCTGCTTTTAGGTTTCTCGGAATTCCAAACATGGAGAACACTTTATCTATGGCTGGGATTGCTGTGTTGGCTGACGTGGATCTCACAATTTCTACTACTGGGTAGCGTGTGTATTCGTCTATGATAGTTCCCTATGGTAGGGAGTGGGCCATAGAAATCTGCACTGACATTATGCCAGGGGGCTACTGGTAGTTCGGACATCTTCAAAGGTTCCAACTGTGCTATGGGTGTATTGACCTGGCATGCTAGACAGTTCTTAACAGTGAGTTCTGCTTTCAGGTCAATGTTAGGAAACCATACCTCTGATCTGAGGAGTGTCCTCCATGGGCTAGCTGTAGCACTCTGCGTTCAAGAGATGCAGGGATGACAATCTTTGTGCCTCGCAGGATGTTGTCATCAGTGTGTGACACAGTAAGCTCACTACTGATTTGTTTGTACTTCTTGAGTGTTTCAGGGTGCTGTGTGTCACTTGCAACTTCATACCATGTATTGTCTCTGATGTGGGTACTGACCTTCTGCAGGACTGTGTCTTTAAGTGTTTCGTCTTCTATCTCTGTGAGAGTCATTGCTTTGGGTGTGGCGTGTTGTGCCACGAAATTCACATACTCCTCTACCACCTTCTCTGCTCTTGTGTTTCCACTTGTCTGCACTGGAACAGGGTGACGGGATATGTAGTCCGCAGGGTTCTCTGCTCCTTTTCTGTATTCTACCCTGAAGTTGTAGGGCTGTAGTCTCAGTCCCCATCTTTCGATCCTGGCAGGTGGTCTCAATCGGGGTTTGTTCCAGATCACCTCGAGTGCCTTGTGGTCTGTGACAAGGTTGAAAGGGATGCCATACAGGTCCAGGTGGAAGTGTTCACAACTCCAAACAATGGCCAGTGCTTCTCTCTCGGTTTGCAAGTAGTGTCTTTCCACATTACTGAGGGCACAGCTGGCGTAGGCTATGGTGCGTCTTTCCCCTTCTTTCTTTTGGTAGAGAATGGCGCCCAGACCAACAGGGCTGGCATCCACGACAAGTTCTGTGTCTTTACTAGGGTCAAAATATGACATTACCATGTTGCTGGTCAGGCTTTCTTTGATGGTCTGTAGTGCTTTGTCTTGCTCTGGGCGCTGGTGCCACTGTGTGTTTTTTCTGGTCAGCTTGCGTAGTGATGCTGAAATTGAAGCAAAGTCTTTGATAAAGCGTGAGCAATAGTTGGCCATACTTAGTAGGCTCCTGACTTCAGCCAGGTCTCACAATTCTTTGCTAGCATACATAGTCTTGTACAGTATGTATCTAAATTTTCGGCTGGCTGTTGCACTGCCTTTCTAAACATGTACACTTGGTATTGCACATTCTTTTTTGGCGCGAAGTACTTTCCTTGCTTCTGCTTTACCTCAGCGAACTTGTCTGCCTCTGCTGCTAGCATGTCATAAATGTCATGCACGCACTCTCCTGCTAGGTGTAGCAGCAACGCTTTTTGCCTTGCATCGCCTGTAATGTTCATGGCAATAGTATAATTTTCAAACCTCTGCACCCATTTGGTCCAGTGTGGTCCTACTGAGCTTGGATCTGTTTCTGTGTCGAAGCGGAAGCCTTTTTTCGGTTGCTAGGGACTCGTTTGAAGCAGAGCCATAGATATTACAAATACAAACGTACTAAATATGTCAGGGGTGGTTTTTAAATATATCACAATGCCGGTTTGAAGAGTTTGCGCCATATGTTTAGATTGTAGCAATTAAGAGTGCAACATGTGCTTCGTGTTTACATTGTAGCGTTGAGAGAGCAACAAAGTCTGACAGCGCAAACTCGATGCTTATGATCAAATTCATTGTTTCAGTGTGTATAGTTAAACAAAGGTGCTAGCTAGAATGCCCACACTGAAAAATGATTAAACATATAGTTTTACTAAAATATGCCCATATTTCACTAAATTATTTGCTCTGAAACAAACATTTATTTCCTGTTGGTCAGCCGTTGTAAGTGAAAAGTTGGCTTCACAATATGTTTGCGATGCTGTGAGCTGCTATTCTCATCTCTGTTTGTTTTGTGATTCAAAATTGTGTTGTACTTTGTAGTCGCCATCTGAATCCCATGCAGACGGGCATAGCATCGACTACCATGTTGGGTATTTGCATTAGTTTTACATTTAACAATGTTTAGTATTGTTTGCGTAGCCTACTCGATGGGGCTGGGGGGGGGGGGCAATGGACGTGCGTGCCCTGGGGCCCCCTGGTGGGTTAATCCGGCCATGGTGGCAGTTTGTGAGGTGAGGTTTGTATGTTGGGTTTTCAAGTATGTAAGTAGTTTGTGGTTTATGAGGTGACTGTTCATTTAAGAACATCAAAAGTCTCTCTCTCTCTCTCTCTCTCTCTCTTACACACACACGCACGCACACACACTCTCACACACACACACACACACACACACACAGACCACTGATGCTAAGCCCTGCAGTTTGTTTGGGCCCACAGGACAAAACCACATGCAGGAGAGAATGCGCTGGGGACAGCAGAAAGAGGGCAATGGTGGGATGAAAGGATATAAAGGAATTAGATTTTTCTGCTACCAAGTTCAGTTTGGTGGGGCTGACCAGTGAATGGGATCGGCGGAGGCGGTCTTACACTAGATGCTAAAGTTAAGTGACATAGCACGGCACCATTTAAAGATGTCACTTGTTTGACGTCAAACAGATTACTTTAGATATGGGAATCAAGTGTCTCTGATGTTTGCAATGTGACTTGAGTCTGACTTTGATTAAACGGGGGTCTGACTGTGTGACAGAATACAAGTATTTACAGTTTACGAGGTCATTTTTGATGGGTGATGATGTATACTCTGATTTAAGTTTGTTTTTGTTTTTTTGTTTTTTTTACATGAAAAAGACTCTTGCATGCAGTGTCTTTGTCCACATCTATCCACGTCCTCGTTCGATGGCTGGGAGAGCTTGGTCTGTTGCATGGGCCCAGGGCCCATGGCCCTGCCCGGAGCTGGTGATGAGACTCAGAATTCTGAGCCTCATCACCAGCCAGTCAGACTAGCTTCATCTAGTCAGAAAGGCACGAACTGAGGAAGCCTCTTGGATGAGAGGCGAAACGTCTTCACGGATATATATCAAGTCCAGTTGCACTTGATTCAACTCCTTTGGATAACCATTACCTGGATGAATGAGAACATTCACAGACATTGTAAGATTGAGTTTCTCTTTGATGAAAATGGATAAAATTCTTTAACAAAGACTCTCCGGATTGCGGTGTTGGGCAATTTTAGACCGATGAGATCATGTTCATTCACCAAAAGTTTAGGAAGGTGTGGATCTACATTACTTTGATACAAGTTATAAGACATCACTATTACAGAGCGTGGGCATCACATTGTTTTCAGTCATTTATACTGAAATTTTAACAAAAATTCTCATAAGATATAACATTTCCTGTATTTTCCATTAATTGCATTACAGATCATATTCCTTTCTCAAGCCAATTTTTATAAAACAAAGGTTTATTTCTAAATACCACATACCTACAATTCCACAGTGGAGTGGTATGGGGATTAAAATTATGCTTGTAGATCATTTTCCAATATATAGTAATATCTGTTGATGAAACGTGGATAATTTGATAGGGAATTTTTAAAGGTCATAATCACATCAAAGAAGAAGGTTGATGCCTTCAAGCTTCATAAAACGTTGGCTTGGGATGTGGAGCCATAAGCTTTTTTCATTTTAATTTTTCACAAAGGATCTTAGCCAATTTATTTTGATAGTACCATTAATACATTGAATGTCAATGGTTTTTAGCCCTCCTTCCTCATAATCTTTAACCATAATTCATTTTCTAATATAGTGTATTTTTCTTTTCCAGATATAATTAAAGTTGACCTAGTTTATTACTTTCATTGCATTTTTGGGGAGTGACATCGAGTAAGCTGGGTAAATGAGCCTTGAAATGCACTCCATTTTTGTGAGAAAAATTCGGCCAATAATAGCAATGTCTCTTTGGGACCACGAATTCAGATAAGATGTAAATATTATTCCAAATGTTGAGATCATCCAGTGTGTTATCCTTTGTAATGTGTATACCTAAGTATTTAACAGTTGATGTAACAGGTATATTATGAATTGTCAGAGGAGAGTTATGAATTGGAAGTAATTCACCTTTTTTTAAGGTTTAATTGATTGTATTGAGAATTTTTGGAATTTGGTTACCATTTTTCGTGAATATGGTTGTATCTGCCAGTTGGCTGGTCATCAGCTAATACTGTCAATTTTTCAAAATCAGAATTTTTCACAAAAATGGAGAGCATTTCCGCTGCAGCGAAAAAAGCAGAGGAGCGATGGGACAACCTTATTCAATTCCTTTGTCAATTAAGAATCTTTGAGACGGACCTTTTGGTAATAAGACTGTGCTGTTAGTATCCTTATAAATGAGTTTAACTGAATTTATGAAGTTTTCTCCTAATCCAAACAATTTTAAAGTACAAAACATAAACTTATGTTCAATCGTGTCAAAGGCTTTTAAAAAATCCAATAACAAGATAAAACCTTCATCTTCAATCAAATAGTTGTAATCCAGTAAGTCAAGTAGAAGCCGTATATGGTTACGAATTGAGCGTCGTTTTATAAAGCCTGATTATGTGTCCGAGATCATGTGTGCGATACCGGTTTTCAATCTGTTCGCATAAAAATGAGTTTGTAGCAGACTTTAAGGGCACCATAATCGGTTGAGGTTCTGTATTTAGTCCATGGGCCAGAGCCCAAAATTTCCTATTTCGGTACACTCAAGGTGGCAAAACTTGCTTATAATTTTTGAAAGGATCCATGTCTGTAGATGATATTTTGGTATGATAACCATTCCTGAGTGGCAGCTGTATCACAGTTATCAGCTCATGAAGTTAACCACCCCCTAAAGTAAATTGCATTTTAGACGCTGGTGCATATCCTGGTTTAGCCTCATGGTCAGGACATTTTTCAATGTTCTATAATATTGTCTTTGGTATCATTTTAAAGGGGACCTTCTTAGCTTTCATTCAAGCCCTGTTGTGGATATTTCTCACAAATATAGAGGTCACTTGAGCTCTCCAACCCGTCAATAACACACATCTTTCTGCAATGTTCGCCTAAACTATATACTTTCTTTTAGCCCTGTGGCATCTAGGAATATCAGGGACACAAAACACAAAAACTGGAATACTCACAGGGCTGTAAAGATTCAGGAAATGTATAATATACCCATACTATTTCATTGTGTGAGGTGATTGTGAACCTTAAATTAGAAGGGCATTATTACTAAGAAACTAACTAGACCAAAGCCAGTTAGTCCATGGGTCAGACCAGATATCGATATCATCCAAGGTGACACAACTTCAATGGTGCCATTTTATTTGGTACACTAACAGAAGTAAAATAATACATGATAACCTTTCCAAATGAGCAGCTATTTCATTTTTCTTTCAGGAAACCTGTTTCTGTGCCTCTCACGATTGTGTATTTGCCCAGATTTTTACAAATATAGCATTTCAACACCCCTGGTACTGATTAGCCTAGCTTAAACTCTGGGACAGTTCTTAGTTGGCCAACAACCAAGGATAACCAGTACTGTGTACTTCCATTCATTGTGCTAAGCTAGGCTAACGTGCAGCCAGATAGCTTTCTACTAAACACATATAGAGGAAACTGGTATCTATCTTCTTGTCTCACTCTGGAGAAGATTGTAAGCTAATTTCCCATAATGTTAGCATGTTCTTTTAATGTATATGTTAATATGATTAGTTAAAGTGGCTACGAGGAACTTTCATCTTGTGTTGATTTTAGCGGCCTCATGTGGACAAAATACAGCTGTTGCATAGCAACTAGGTAATGTATCTATTTGTGGCTATGTAAGATAAATAATGGTAATATGACGCTGGTGAAGCAAAGTAAACTTTGTTTTAGTAGTGTTCATACACCTAAGTTACATGTATTTGTTTGTATGTGGCAGGTGAAAACTGACTGAATATGGCCACTGGTGAACAAGCAAGTTTTTACCCAATATCAAAGCGCCCACGGGTGGAGTGCATTATCCACTGTTCTGATGATACAGATAAGCTGGTTTCACTACAAAGTGTCGACTCATGGAGAACTCTGCTCAGGGCAGCTCAGATACGAAATCATGCACCAGTTTTGAAACTGGCAAAAGACATTCCTGAGGGACAGATTCCAGCAATCTACTACCACAGAAAGTGTCGCAGTATCTTCACTATGAAGCAAATTCTTGATGGCCTCCTTGCAAAAGAAAAGAAAAGTTGTGTCTCTGCTGAAGAGAAACAATCTAAGAGAGTAGCTCGACATGCTCCAAGTACATCTAGGACTTATGATGCAGAGTGCATATTTTGTCAGAAAAACAGCAAATATTCCAAGAGACAGAATACGAGAGAAGTACTGGTGCAGTGTCGAGAACTGCGAGCTGATGCAAAGATCAGGAGTGCAGCCACAAAGAAAAGGGACAGCAGAATCCTTGCCATTGTGAGTAGAGACCTTGTAGCAGCTGAAAGGCACTACCACAGGTCATGCTATAGACTTTACACCAAAAAAGAGGTTTCCAAAGGAGAGGTTGCCAGCAATGAAGATGATGATGCTGCAGTCCAGTATGAAGCTGCTGTGAATAAGGCATACAATGAGCTCTTCCTCTTCATCAGGATGGAGCTTTTTGGCAATCCTCAAGTGATGACAATGACTGATCTCTCTTCTAGACTGGTAGCTTCAATGAACTCCCAAGGCATTGCCCAAGTCAAGGAATCAACCAAGAAGCACATAAGGCGAAACCTGGAGAGTGAGTTTGCTGGAGCCTTGCAGATATTCCCTGATGAGAAAGGAAAATTCCTCCTCTATCCCGATAACTTGTCCATGAGGGAACTTGCCAAAGAAAATCAGTCTCTCAAAAGGGAGCTGCAGACCCTGAAAAGTGTCAGTGCACAAGATGTTATAGCCAAAGCAGCCATCAAATTGAGAGCAGACATTAAAAGTCAAGATGTTCCTCAAACCTGGCCGCCTGAAGTCAAACCAGAAGCAGAATGTCCTACCATTCCAGAGTCGCTCATTATCTTCCTGTACTCTCTACTCACAGGCTCAAATGATCCTGATCATGCATCCCAGAGAGTGCAGTGCCTTCTGCAGTCATTTGGCCATGACATAGTATATGCAGTGACATGTGGAAATACCAAGCACATTGTTCTGCCATTCAGTGTCAAATCGTTGACAGGAAATGTAGAGTTGATAAACATCCTCAACCGACTTGGTCACAGTGTGTCCTATTCACAGATGGAAGAGATCAACACTGCCCTGTGTCTCCAGAAACTCTCATCATCAGGGAGTGGCATTGCCCTTCCAGCTAACATCCATCCTGGCATATTCACAACTTTAGCCTGGGACAATAGCGACCGTCTTGAAGAAACTGTCAGTGGTGAGGGAACATCTCACAGAGTCAATGGGATTGCTGTGCAAGCAAAGCCAGTCAACCCACTTCCTGTCCAACCCATGCCCACTGTTCCCAAAACAAAGAAGAGAAGCATTGATGGACCCCCACCAATGTTACCAACTTACAATGCTGGACAACGGGTAGGGCCACCACAAAGCAAAAAGTCAGATGCCGATACTGCAGCCAATACTAAGCTTGCCAGAGAGAAAAACCTTCTTTGGGTCCTAGCACGCATGTCACAACAAGAAGAACAGTCAGTCAGCAGCTGGACAGGCTTCAACATCCTGACTCGAGGAGAGATGACGGTCATCCCCGACAATATAGGCTATCTGCCTACCATCAATGCTCCAGCGACACAAATGTCTACTGTCAACGAGGTGCTTAACCAGTCACTGAGCATCATGCAGTGCTTAGGCCTGAGGAAGATTGTCTGTGTCTTTGACCAAGCCCTGTATGCGAAGGCTGTCGAGATCACATGGAAACACCATGACAAGTTCCATGATATCATCGTTAGGCTTGGGGTATTCCACACCATCTGCACACTGCTGGCAATAATAGGAAAGCGTTTCCAAGATGCTGGACTCAAAGACCTCTGCATTGAGTCATGATTGCAGAAGGCTTAATTGCTGGTGTTATGGATGGCTGCAAGTACAACAGGGCAGTGCGACTACACAAGCTCCTGTATGAGGCTCTCATGCGACTGACCTTGAATGGTTTCCTGTCCTGGTTGGAAGAAACTCACAGGAATGACATGGTTCACCTGAATGAGACACTGAAGACCATTGACAGCCTTGGGAAAGAAGTCTCACAACATGCTTTGAAGGAGGTCCTCGAGAACAGCTCTTGTACACGCATCATGGATCTATTTGAAGTCTACCGTGAGTTCCTTAGAGGTGGAAACGGCAGCCTCTCGAACTTCTGGATGTCCTATTTGGACATGGTTGAAATCTTGTTGGGGCTCATCCGAGCATCCAGAGAGGGAGACTGGATGCTACACTTGGCTAGCATTCGAGCAATGATCCCATGGTGCTTTGCTTATGACAGGATGAATTATGCACGCTACCTCCCGTGCTACTACGCCCAGATGTCTGAGCCGCCCATCACACACCCAGATGTGTACACAGAATTCATGGAAGGAGGCTTCTCAGTCCAACTGGGCTCCACCAATCCCTTTGGCCGAATCCCTGTTGACCAAGCTATAGAAGAAACGGTGAACAAAGACACCCAAACAGCTGGAGGGACAAAGGGATTCAGCTTGAAGCCAGGAGCTGTGACCAAATATTATCTCACAGCTGAGTATAGAAGCATGTACCTCAGACAGCTGAGAGACCTGACAGGTCAAGGCAGGTGCAAATGGTCTCATCCAGATCTACAGAGTCCAAGGATCAAGAGAGATGAAGCAGATGTCCAGTCTCTCATGGACCTTATGGAGAATAACTGGCTCAATCCTATGTCCCCTGATGAGATTGATTTGGTTAGCCTCTCCACTGGCAACATGGCTCCACCTGATGTGACCATAGATCTCTTGAGAGCTCTTGAGAAAGGAGAAGAGGCCTACCAAGCATTCCAGCAGACAAGGTTAGATGCAGACCCACCACCTGTGAAATTCCACGACAAGATGACCAAGCAAAGTCTGAAAACATTCTCCAATGTCAGCGCAAAACAAGCTCATGGAAAGAAAGCACAGGATGTGGTTCTGAAGGCAGATAGAAACCTTTTCAGTCACATGATCCTGGTGGCGGAAAGCAGGAAGGTGAATCTGAAGGATGTCCTTGCCTACCCATTGGGCCCACTACCATGGGCACTGGCAAATGCTGATGGGTCCTTACGAAAAACAAACAAGGCTGCACTTGCCAGAGAGCTTGAAAAGAATGTATCTCCTGCAGAAGACATCCCAATCCCATCTACTTCCATCATTGATGGGATGAGCCTGGTCCAAAAAATGAATGGCAACAACAAAACCTTTGCACAGGTGGCAGAGTCAGCCTTGACCCAGGTCCTCCATGAGGGAGCACAGAGTGGGAGGATTGATGTTGTTTTTGATGTCTATCACCAGAATTCGATCAAAGATGCTGAACGACTGAACCGGGGTGGAGACATCACTCTCCAGTACAAGAATCTTGCAGGGGGACACCACGTCCAGCAGTGGAGAAAATTTCTGTGCAGTTCCTCCAACAAGACCAGTCTCATCAAGTTTCTGGTGGAAGAGTGGAAACTCCCACGATACAGAGCTATGCTGCATGGCAAGGTGTTGTACATGACCTGTGAGGAAACCTGCTACAAGTTGACAGAAGATGGGTGTGAGGAAGCAGCAGAACTGCACTCCACACATGAAGAAGCTGACACCCGTCTGCTCCTGCATGCATTGCATGCAGCAAATGTGGGCTCAAAGTCAGTTATCATCACAGCTGAGGACACTGATGTCATGGTGCTTTGTCTTGGCTTCCAGAAGGACATCACCTGTCCCATCTACCAGAAGTGTGGGACTCAGAACCGCACACGGTTTGTCGACATCACCAAACTGGCAAGTTCACTTGGAGACAGCATCTGTGACAGCCTAATTGGCTTACATGCCTTCACAGGCTGCGACAATGTCAGTGCATTCGCTGGTCGAGGGAAGCTGAATGCCCTGAAGATAGTGAGAAAGCACACTTCCTGCCAAGAAACTTTTAGTCAACTGGGACAGACATGGAATGTGAGTGATGAGCTGTTCCAGAAAATTGAGCAGTTCACCTGTCGGATGTATGTTGCTAATAGTAGCACTGCTGAGGTGAACAAACTGCGTTACCAGCTCTTCTGCACCAAAAGGGGAGAGGTTGAGTCCAGCCAGCTGCCACCATGTAGAGACTGTCTCTTTATGCATGTTCAACGAGCCAACTATCAGGCAGCAATATGGAAGTGCTGTCTGCAGGCTAACCCTGTGGCGCCAAGCCCTACTGAGTATGGATGGACAGACGATGAAGGCAAGCTGGCCATTTACTGGATGCGCTCCCCACCTGCACCAGATGTGGTCTTGGAAATGCTAACATGCAAGTGTGTGCATTCATGCAAAATGCCAAGCTGCATGTGCCTGTCAAATGGACTTCCATGCACAGACATGTGCAGGTTACAGACCTGCAGTAACCAAAAACAGCAGGATGGTCAAGAACTGGACTTTGAACTTGGGGAGTCAGATGATGAGAGAAACGAGCAGTTTGATGAATGACAGTGTGATGATTCTGATGGTATTACTGTGGTAGTAGTCTATTGATGCACAGGATGTTGATTCTGGACTTGGTTACCCAGAGCTTGATAACAATAATGTAACCATATTCACATATACCCATTACCCTACCCATTACCATTACATATACCCACTAATGATATGGGATTACATGTATCATTGACTAAGTATATGTAAATGTCAATGTTGTTTAAAATATTAAAATAGTTCATTACCTCACTATGGTATTCCTTTTTATCTTGTATTTTGATTGTGTATTTAAACAAATGTATAGAGACCAGTTTGTGACCTAACTGGCTTTGGTCTAGTTCTCATTTAAGGCTCACAATCACCTCACACAATGAAATAGCATGGGTATATTATACATTTTCTGAATCTTTACAGTCCTGTGAGTATTCCAGTTTTTGTGTTTTGTGTCCCTGATATTCCTAGATGCCACAGGGCTAAAAGAAAGTATATAGTTTAGGCGAAAATTGCAGAAAGATGTGTGTTATTGACGGGTTGAAGAGCTCAAGTGACCTCTATATTTGTGAGAAATATCCACAACAGGGCTTGAATGAAAGCTAAGAAGGTCCCCTTTAAAATGATACCAAAGACAATATTATAGAACATTGAAAAATGTCCTGACCATGAGGCTAAACCAGGATATGCACCAGCGTCTAAAATGCAATTTAGTTTAGCGGGTGGTTAACTTCATGAGCTGATAACTGTGATACAGCTGCCACTCAGGAATGGTTATCATACCAAAATATCATCTACAGACATGGATCCTTTCAAAAATTATAAGTAAGTTTTGCCACCTTGAGTGTACCGAAATATCGTCTGGCCCATGGACTAATTAGGTAGACACGGGCCCTTTAAGAAAGGGTTTCCGGGTTGACAGGGTGGAGCTAGGACGAGGATTGTTGGAGCGGCGCCATGTTGCTCGCTTTATGATTTCGTACGAAAGAATAAATAACACACGTGTTCGTGTAGTCAATCAGAGAAATTGTCTGTCTCTCTGTCTCTACTTTCCTGCAATTTCCACATTGGTGACCCCGACGTTTGTCTGCTGGATGTTTCCAGAGAGCTGTGATGGCCTAGCGGCCTGTCCAGGGTGTCTCCCCACCTGCCGCCCAATGACTGCTGGAATAGGCGCCAGCATCCCCGCGACCCTGAGAGCAGGATAACCGTGTCAGCTAATGGATGGATGGATGGATGGACGTTTCCAGAGACAACTCTTCGTGAACATGACGACTAACGCAGTTTCTCTCAAGCTGCCGGAGTTCTGGGAGTCGTCAGCCTCGGCTTGGTTCGCCCAGACAGAAGCGCAGTTCGCACTGCGGGAAATCACTGCGGACGCCACAAAATACTAGCATGTGGTGTCGGCTCTCGGCACTTCAACAGCAACCAGAGTGGTGAGCCTCCTCAAAAATCCTCCGCAGCAGGATAAATACGAGACACTCAAGACTCACCTCTTGAAAACGTTTGACGTTTCTGGCGCTGTGCGGGCCAGCCGGCTCTTCTCTCTCGGTGACAGTAAGCCGTCTGAACTTATGGACAGGACGCTGGATCTCCTGGGAGTGCACAAGCCCGACTTCCTCTTCATCAAACTGTTTCTGCGACAGCAGCCTTCTCAGGTACGGACTGCTTTAGCCAACACTGCGTCACTGACTGCCGTGCTCTGCGAGGCTGATAAAGGAGGAGGCCCTATTATGGATTTGATTTAACCGTCAGGGTTAAACCAGATGAAAATCTGGGTATTAGGATTGTCAGTGCACCATGCATCTTTCAATTCAAACACACTACAAAAATCAAGTAATACAGGATTATAATGGTATTTTGAAGGAGTTCTGTCAACCCATTCATCCATCACCATATTAAAGTCACCTCCAAATACAAGATCTTCAGTAAGATACCTTTGACATAGAGCCTTTACAACTTTTGTAATTTCAGTAATCATAGTTTTGTTTTGGTTAATGTTATTATACCCGTATTTATTACCTAAGACCAGAAAGATGCAGAACGGTAGTTCTGATAACGCCAAGGTGTGTCGAAGGTGCCTGGCAGGGAGAGCTGGCGTTGGATCGGCTGGGGGAGCCTTGGTCTGCTGCATCCGGTGGGCCCAGGGACCTGCCTGGAACCCACCGAGGGCGGTCTGACAGGACCTGGAAGCGGGGCAGGCTAAGCAAACTGCTAGCCCATGCAGACCGGCAGGTCCGACAATCATCCTGGCATTCGTTCTCTTGGGCAGTGATTTTTTTTCCTTTTTTTGTAGTTTGATATATATGTTCTTGTAGTTTCTTAATATGCATTTTTGTCTTTGTGTTGCAGTGCTGTGGGATGGGCAAAACGATATTCCGTTTCATTTCATGTACGACACAGTATTCCTGATTCCTCTTGTTTATATTTAGAAGGTGAAACCAACATACTGTAAGTTCTCACATTTGGCCTTCGATGCATTTTCAGAGGGGCAGCTTCACATTGTGGTGCTTCAAAAGCATTAATTTCTTGTATTTTTTTTTCATTGCCTTTGGAACAAAACTGTTTGTTTTCACATATACTCTTTGAAATGTCCACGAATAGGCTACATGTGTAGCATTTGTAAAAACCCTTGGTTTAGGTTGTGTTTGCCTTTCAAGATCACTTCGCTTTGAAAAAGTTCCTTTATACTGCATTATTTGTTATCACACCTCATGTAATATCACCCAGCATTGGATGCACAGTCTTGCATGACTCATAATGCTTGGACAAGTATTTGTGCACTGCCACCAAAGCATGTGATGTCATGCAATGCATCAAACACAAATTTATGCATTCATTAACCAGACACAACATTGTGTGTCCGTCTGTGTTTTATGTGTGTGACCCTGCTCTAATATCTGTCCATATTCAGGAATCAGGAACTTTATTTGTCATTTCATTCTATGCACCTGCGCACATGAATTGAAACGAAATATCGTTTCCCCCAGCCCACAGCAGTGCAACATAAAGACAAAAACACATATCCAAACTACAAGAACACATATATCCAAACTACAAAAAACTACAAAAACATCCAACATATCAAAAAAACAAAAAATCATTATCCAAGAGAGCGAACGCCAGGGTGCCTGTCGGAACTGCTGGTCTGCACGGGCTAGCAGTTAGCTTAGCCTGCCCTGCTTCTGCATCCTGTCAGACCACCCTCAATGTTTCCACCTCGGGCAGAGCTCCGACAGGGCTGTGGTCTCTGGGCCCACCGGATGCAGCAGACCAGGCTCCCTCAGCCAATCCAACACTAGCTCTCCCAGCCAGACACCTTTGACACACCTCCCTGCACTCTACACAACGACTCCAAAAACACAGTCAATGCTAGGCGAGGCCGCCGCCAGACCGCCCTTGGTGTTATCGGAACTGCCAGTCTGCATGGCCTAGCAGTTAGGCTTAGCCTGCTCCCCTTCCGCGTCCTGTCAGACTGCCCTCGGTGTTTCCTCTTTGGGCACAGCTCCAGGCTGGGCTGTGGTCCCTGGGCCCACAAGACACAGCAGACCAAGCTCTCTCAGCCGATACAGCACCAGCTCTCCCAGTCATCAAATGAAGACACAAACTTAGATGCAGACGTGGACAAAGACACTACATGGACGGCACTGGTTGAGGCCGCCACAAACATGAATTCGCGTCACCATCTTCCCACTTCCCATCTTCCTTGTCCATATTTGCTCATATCTTGATCTCCGAGGCTCACCAGTAAAAAAAGGCCCAACTCAGGCAAATACTGAAGAAAAAGGGATGAATATGTGTGATGAATTTGAATGTTATCATATGCGAGGTGGAGCATTAGATTATTGACAGTAGAGCCAAATGCCCTTTAATGTTAAATACAGGGTTATTACTTTAGCCTTTTGTCCCAATTAGGCTTCATTTTGAGAGCTCACCCTGGAGTACGGCGTCAAATCCAATGTATCACTAAGTGACGGCAGAGCTGTCTTGTGGATGGAAAGACCATCCTGTGCCTAACAACGTTGAATGCGTCATCCTGTGACAGACGACATGTTATTTAAAAGTGATGTGGTCTGTCCTTGTCCATGAGCATGACACTGAATCCATGTCATTTAACTAATTTGAAGGGTCTCTTTGGTCTAGGGCATGAGATAAATGCCCCAACAAGTAATGTACATTTTGGTATGGTAAATGATTACATAGAAAGTCTTTCAGCTACCATAGATAGTATATGTAGTCTAGTCTATGATGGGTTTGCCTGAAAAAGAATGTCATTCTTTCCACACCCATATAATTTTACGGGTGATGGAGCTATACTCTCATATGTAGACATGAGCAGTATGAGTAACAAAATACTATTGTGCACTCTTCTGGTATAATGATGCCATTGCAGCTTGTGCCAAGTTAAATTCATTTTGTCACCCACATGCCTGAAGACACACACACACACACATGCAGATGCCAGGTTGGTAGTGTCAGTGGCAAAGACTGTTTCTAGCTCCTGTCCCTCCCTCCTGATTGTTCAAACGGATGGTACCTTTGTTCTTAGTTGGCCCCCGCGATATTGCCTGTGATGGACTTGCCTGTAGAACAGTCAGTTACAGGTGGATCTTAAATAATGGCAGTCCTCTCATTTTGTTATGACAGGTAAAGTTAGATAACAAAGGCACCAGGTGAGAGATAACATGTGGTGCCATCACACCCCTTTGTATGGCATTTCAGATGTTGCTCTCACCTAGCTGGGTGTCAGATACTGCAGGTACAGTCATCACATGTGCTCTCTCTAAAGCTATGGCAACACTATTATCAACAGTGTTTACTACTGTGCCCTCTTTCATCCTGTAGCTGACATATACCGATCAGCCAAAACATTGAAACCACCTGCCTAATACTGCGTAGATCTCCCTTGTGCCACCAAAACAGCTCTGACCCATTGACGCATGGACTCCACAAGACCTCTGAAGGTGTCCTCTGGTATTTGGCACCAAGACATTAGCAGCAGATCCTTTAAGCCCTGTAAGTTGCAAGGTGGGGCCTCCAGGGATCAGACTTGCTTTTCCAGCACATCCCACAGATGCTCAATCCGATTGAGGTCTGGAGAATTTGGAGGCCAAGGCAACACCTTGAACTCTGTGATTTTCTTCAAACCATTCCTGAACAATTTTTGCAGTGTGAGCACAATGGTAATGCCACAGTTAGCCCACGGCTTGCTTCCTGCTCAACAACTAACCACCAGTTGTCCTGGCGGTTAGTGCCTCTCCCTCTCACCTATGGCTCTCCAACCGCTACGCGACACTGTCTGACTACACCCTGGTCAACTCAGCTGATGCTCCTGTTCCAAACCCCTCTCCTACAACGATGTGAGCCGACACCTCAGCCTCCACACTTCCTTTGGCTAGCAATGTTCAGGTGGCCTGCTGCTCCACTGCAAAGCCAAATCATCGGCCCTCATCCCGGCCAATTACTTCCCGTCATTTGGGCTGGGAGAAACAAAATGTTGTTTCTTTGTGTATGCAAGTACATGTAAGAAATGACAATAAATTGTTGCTGATTCCTGAAACCAACCAGCAGTGCCAGGCCGAAACAATGTGCCACACTAAACTAAATCTCCTCCTTACCTTCCCTTCAAATGAATAATGCCATATAACATTGGCCACCAAAACACCCATCAGTCAGCCTGTTTGTACCTTTCACATTCGAGAGTTGTGGGTTATAAGATATTTTAAGATTTGGAAGAAGAAAAAATAAACTCAGTTGGTGACTGGACCTTCTCCTGTAGCTCACCAAATGATTTCTTCCCAAATTCATCCAGTCTGTTTGTCTGGTCCTCCACACCGAAGCGTCTCTGTGTTCTGCCTCTATCAGACACTCAGCTCTCCCTTCTCTGTGCTGCCTCGTTTGTCCCCCCACCTCCTCTTCACCTCTTCTCCCTGGGGATTTTTGGTTGTTTTTAATTTGGGTTATAAGGGGCGCTCTGGGAAAGAGTTAAATCTCTGGCTATCCATCCATCCATCCTTTATCCAAACCGATTATCCTGCTCTCAGGGTCGCGGGGATGCTGGAGCCTATCCCAGCAGTCATTGGGCGGCAGGCGGGGAGACACCCTGGACAGGCTGCCAGGCCATCACAGATATCACAATATCTGGCTAAATATCTTGAATTTGTGTGTAAAATGGAAACCATCAGTTCTGTGGAGTCGATGACCTGTCAAGGTAAGGAAATCTTAAGTAACCTAAGTTTTTGAAAACAACAGAGAAATGGGTATTGTAAGTTTGTTGAAAAGCAAAGTTTATGATTACAAACAAATCTGAAGGCACTGCATTCCAAGACTTCAGAAGTCAGTATTATTAATACTAAGCACTGTGAGTCTTTATTCATGTGAACAAATGCAATCACATGTTAATATTCTTATTTTAATTCTCAGGTTTCAAGAACGTGATCCATGCCATCATATTATGGCAGTTGTTGTTGTTGTTTTCTCCACCAGATGGTGATAGAGTGTAACTGCCGTCATGGGATTTTGTGTGTGTGTGTGTGTGTGTGTGTGTGTGTGTGTGTGTGTGTGTGTGTGTGTGTGTGTGTGTGTGTGTGTGTGTGTGTGTGTGTGTGTGTGTTTTGGAGTTTGAGGTTGCGTTCCCACAATTTACACTGTCTCTCCTGAACAAAACATTAACGGATAGGTTCGCATTTGCTCAACCCAGACTTCATGAAAGCGTTTATGGGCCTCATTTATATTTGCATAAACTAAAATTTCGCTGCTTGCTTCAGTATTGAAAAACTGAAAACTTTGCTGAATCTTCTTGCTGGTGTTCAAAACAGTGCAATGGGATAATTTCAGAGCCTTTAAGAACCTTTTTGATTTTTATTGATACTTTCACACATTAGTTATTTTATAGGTACACATCAGCAGTAACGTATTTTATGGATTTGTTAAGCAGGCTTTTTTATCTTACCCTCTCCCCAGTTTGATGAAGTCAGTGTAACCGGTTATTTTCTTGCCGGGTGCGGGATTCGATACGGGGTGTACTGCACCACAAGGCGACATCGCTAACCGCTCGGCGAAAGGGTCAGACCCGTTAGCTAGGGCTAACGTGTCTTATTAGTAGTTTACATCAATTTTTTTTATTTATTTGTATAGCACATTATCACAAATTACAAATTTGCTTCAGTGCGCTTTATAGCAACACAACAGTATGTCCTTAGACAGGGAGAAACCTCAGGGAGAGCAACAGAGGAAGGACCTCTCTCCCAAGACAGACAGACGTGCAACGGATGCTGTGCGTACAGAATAAAACAAAATGTACAGGCGTCCGGGTGGCGTGGCGGTCTATTCCGTTGCCTAATCAACACGGGGCTCGTCGATTCAAATCCCCGTGTTACCTCCGGCTTGGTCAAGCGTCCCTACAGACACAATTGGCTGTGTCTGCGGGTGGGAAGCTGGACGTGGGTATGTGTCCTGGTCGCTACACTAGCGCCTCCTCTGGTCGGTCTGGGCGCCTGTTCGGGGGAAGGGGGAACTTGGGAGAATAGCGTGATCCTCCCACGCGCTACGTCCCACTGGCGAAACTCCTCACTGTCAGGTGAAAAGAAGCTGCTGGCGACTCCACATGTATCGGAGGAGACGTGGTAGTCTGCAGCCCTCCCCGGATCGGCAGAGGCGGAGGAGCAACGACCGGGGAGGCTCGGGAAGTGGGGTAATGCGCTCTTTGCACAATCATTTCCGCATTCTACCTAATACTGCTTGTGGGTTCCCGGTTTATTGGTGGCGCTGTTTTACACCCGTTCTTTGCAGGAGCTCCCAAAGCTCAAAGTAACAGAGGTCCACAGAATTTGCCAGCAAAACAACACCAACACCAACCAGAAATTGGACAAGGGCTTTAGGTTGTATGCTGCATCCTATATTCACAATTACGAAGATAAGAAAACAGCTACTAATGAGTGAGGAACCACTGCCTGTGTGACCACTTCATTCATGGCAGCTGATTTGGCTCTTGAGACCAGGACCATTTTATAAATGGAAGGCTCAATGAAAAACCAAAACGCCATCAGGTGTTTGTAGTGGGTCTGACTCTGCGTTGTGTCATAAATGAAGACAGACTTTCCCGAGATGCGCATATGTGATCTGTATTTGTGTGTAGAGAAACATTCACATTATGAGTTCCTTACGTGCTCCCATTCCGCGCCTGCGTAACATGAGTACAATCACTACATGCTCCATACAACGAGTCTCAACAGCACCCACTAGCGTGACAAGACACATGGCAGCCCTGCCACTGCCATGTGTCTTGTCTGCCATGGCTTGCAAATCTATTCACTGAAGACATACATCAGGCCATTAATTAACACTCAATAAAATAATGTACAGTCACCGAAATCATGTTAATTGTAACAAGTATCCTGTCATCTCGTAGGTCACCCAAATCAACATTCGGATAGGGTGTTTGTATGTAGTCTATTTTAACCACCAGTGCATCATCGTTAAATATATAGAAACATTGTCAGCGGTCACACAGTATAACTCGAGGATGGATCACGGGGTTCCCAATGACAAAAGTAAACAAACATTAGGCTACACTGACGACGTGATTTTTATAATCTAATTTATGTCCAACGTTAATGGTTGATGTCAAACAGTTAGCTAACGTTAGACTAATAGTTACGTACAACTTGGACCTTAAGTTACCTGGTATAGAATCGGATGTCGGCGTCGGAGCCTGCAAACCGCTGTAACCCAAACTCTCTCTGGACACGCAGCTCCTGCAATTCCTTTCTCGGGTCTACAATTTCTTTGTGTTTGTCTTCTACAGATGACAAGGACATGTCCAGTGCAGACGGTTCAGGGACAGAGCAGTAGTCGTGATCTCTTGTGCTATCGTGTTGCTCCTCAGGAGGGACTGGATCAACGGGCCGTTTTGCTCTGCGCCGTGGTGTCTCAACAGTATAGCCATCCCATTCAAAGAGCGTCGGTACGGCACCTTTAACAAGCCTTCGACCATCAAGGGTTGTTGGCTCTATGAGCTGATCGGTGGAGAAGTGTCTGCTACGTACCTTAGCGTGAGAGGTGATGGTGAAATAATCCCGGCGTATGTTTACCAGCCACTGTCTTCTCGGGTCAGGATGGATTGGAAAGCCATGGAAACACTTAGTATGCTGTTAAACTTGGAGCTAGTGGGACACAGCAATGCTCGGAGTATTTATTTTGTTGTTTTTGAAAACGTTCGGTCTTGAACTTTTTTTCTGGGTAGACTCGTGATGATGAGCAAACTGTCATGCTAGCTAGCTTGCTAGTGTAAACTACTAATAAGACACGTTAACCCCTAGCTAACGGGTCTGACCCTTTAGTCGAGCAGTTAGTGATGTCGCCTTGTGGTGCAGTACACTCGTATCGAATCCCGCACCGGGCAAGAAAATAACCGGTTACACTAGCTAGCTCAGCGCCAGCGCCATGTAAAAAAAAAGGGAGCGGAAACGTACAAGCAGTACTACTTCGAAGCGGAACTACGTCACATAGCCTAGTGCATGTAGCGCATTGGCCAAGTACAACTCGGAGAGGGGGAAAATAAGGGGGGGGGGAATAAAAAAAACCTGTGGAGGATGAAAGAAAGGAGACGACACCACTTCTGCTTTTGACCAAATAGTGTGGGGTCGTTTATTTCCTCCAACAAACTTCAAGTAAACCGTTTTCAATCATCCAAACCACAGCCCCCTGTCTACCCACAATCCCCCTGGTTAACCCCTGAACCCACTGTCTTAAAGGGACCCTCTCTTCCACATGGTAAATATCTCACCTCCAAGTAGGTCACTACACACCCACAATTTACAGAATACAACACTGAAAGAAGATAACAATTATAATGGAATTATAAGATTTCTGAAGATTATGATGGGGAGGATGCAAAGCAGTGTCCAGATGCCACCGGAACAGCCTGAGACCTGAGCCACGCGACCACTGTGTAGACCTGACAAGAGGACAGACTACACATGCACATAGGGGGAGACTCACATCACACCAGTCACATACACGGGAGAAGACACAAGACAATGAATGGGATTCTTCATGCACTGGAAGGTGGCGTGAATAGACACACACAAACAGATTGTAACAGGTTATGGTAAAATGTAACTGAAGTGATTGTGCTTATAACTGTTCATCCATTGCACTACACTCCACCAAAGGCATGGGAGATAAGTCAGTCACATTTGTATGTGTCCAACATAGATGTCATTGACTGACACTGATGAAAGAATGAAGAGAGCTGTGGTCAGGAATATTCTTTGGAAAAGGTAGGTGCTCTGTCGTTAAGTTTGGTAAACTTTACTAGGATTTCATACGAAAATAAAACTTGAGCAAGTGATCAATTATGTATGTAACTCTTAAAAAATAGGTGGGATCTTAAAACATAAGAGAGGGGTGTACATAAAGGCTCAGTTAAGTCCACTCTGCCATTCTCTACCAAAAAATGTCACCACTCTCCATAGCTGCAACCATGCACAACATACATCCCCAATGCACAGCGATTGAAAAATCAAGCTCTACCTGCAGACTGAGATATGTTATGTACTGCCTTTGCCTTGCACTGTCCTACTTTACTGAATATGTAGTCCTTTTATCACTACCATTTACGTTTAGGAATTGCTTTTAGCCAGTGTTACTTACAACTGAGTCAGCCAACAGTTAGAAGATAATTTTGTGTGTTTCCAACAGCATCTTAGAGCACTAGATAGTATAGTGATAGTCAGGATTGCATGACACATTATAGTCATATAAAGTGAAGGACAAAATGTGCTTTAGATCATCTCTACCGTGAGCACCAGTGTTGGCATGCTTCATCACTAGTGTTCAAACAAAGTCCAGTTCAAATACTGTATTGTACTTGCAAACTAGGTATTGTCATTCTGACAGAAGCCTAAACTGCCCATTATTATTGATCTACCAATAATCTGCCATTTTTTGCCATCGCAAATCATTTTTAGTGTCAGGTGTACATATTTAGAGTGACAGCACCAAAGCAGACTGACTCATCAATTTAGGGCTTGTTCCTGTTGATTCTGTGAGTTAGACAGTATCTCATTTGTCAAGCTACAAAGGGTTGAACTTTAGTGGAGCTAGATTTCTGTGGGAGAGGAAGAATGTATAGCCTGCTAGCACGTAAAATATAAATGATATATGACAACTTAACCGTAGTTCAGTAAGCTGGAGGATGCCGTCTCAGAACGGAGACAGTCTTTTCTTTTCGTTCAATACTATTTGCACCATCCAATTCCACTGGCTTTGGATCATGGAAAATGTGTGTTACGTATTTTTTTAGGAAAAACCTGCTTTAGTACACCATGTTCCCTGAGCTCGCTCTCAAGGCTGACAGAGCAGCGATAAAACATTTATCACACTGAATTAGTCAGTCATAATAATACCTTCAGGATAAAAATGCTGATTCCCCCAGCAAAGTCTTTTTCTCTCGATTCCAGCAAATATATACAGTTAAGGTCAAAATTATTAGCTCCCTTTATGAAATCAAACAAAACCCTTAACTTTTCCATGGAAATGACCATAACCAAAAGTGTTTATATAGATTAATTGCTTCCAAAAGAACAAAGACAAAATCTCCAATAAGCTTGATTAAGATATTTTACTGATGCGCTGAATTGAAACAACAAAAAACAAAAATGACTAGGCCAAAATTATTAGCCCTCTGACAATTAATAGTAAATAGTGTAATCTTTCTGACTCACAACTGACAACAATCTCTTATGG
Source organism: Lampris incognitus (assembly GCF_029633865.1). Lineage (NCBI taxonomy): Eukaryota > Metazoa > Chordata > Actinopteri > Lampriformes > Lampridae > Lampris > Lampris incognitus. Next base: position 22,246,593 of record NC_079229.1, on the reverse strand, counting down.
TAGTTCCTGACTAGGTTGGCACATGTCTCTTGAGGGATCTTAGCCCATTCTTCCATGGTAAATTGTTTCAGCTCATCCAAATTGCGTGGTTTTCCAGCATGGACATTAACCTTGAGCTCCCGCCACAGATTCTCAATAGGATTGAGATCTGGGCTCTGAGAGGGCCACTCCAGGACCTTGATTTTAGTGTCCTTCAAAAAGTTTTGGACCAACTTGGACGTATGCTTCGGGTCATTGTCTTGCTGGAAGACCCAGCAGTGACCTAACGCTAGACTGGCAGCTGATTTCTTTACATTATCCTTCAAAATGTCAACATAATGTTTCTTCATGATCCCATGCACCCGAACAAGGTTCCCTGTGCCTTAAGCAGCAAAACAGCCCCACAGCATCATGCTCCCACCACCATGTTTAACTGTGGCAACTGCGTTTTTAGGGTTGAAGGCCTCTCCCTTCCTTCGCCAAACAAAAGCAACATCCATGTGCCCAAACAGCTCAAGTTTAGTCTCATCAGACCAAAGGACAGCCTTCCAAAACTCATGCCCATGTTTCAAATGTTCACGGGCAAACTTCAGTCTGGCTCTGATGTGCCGCTGTGTGAGCAATGGAGTTTTTCTTGGATGATGACCTTGAAGCCCACCATGATGAAGAGCCCTCACAACAGTCTTCCTTGAAACACCAAGTCTAGAAGAGGCCAGTTCAGCAACAATAATCTTGGCAGAGATTCGGGGATTGTTGTTGACATCTCTGACTATTTTCCTCTCCAAAGTTGTTGAAATCTTGCACTTTTGACCATGCCCAGGTTTGTTTCTAGCAGAATTTGTCTCCTTGTGCTTTGCAATGATGCAACGTACAGCTGTTCTAGACACTGGGAAACGCTTGGAAATGGCAGTATAGCCTTCCCCCGTAAGATGAGCATCCACTGTCTTCTTTCTGAGTTCCAGACTGATTTCTTTACTTTTTGGCATAATGAAATTACTTCTTACCAAGAATTTAAGAGTAGTCCCTCTCAATCAAGTGTTCAAGTGCCACTAGCCCTGTTCAGTGGAGGCCCTTAAGTAAGGTTCAATGCTGATTGATTGCTCAGGTGTGGTTTGAAAGCTGATTGATTGCTCAGGTGTGTTTTGAAAGTAAAAAAGCACATGGGGGCTAATAATTTTGACCACCTCAATTTTTACTACACTTGGTAAAAAGCAAACCTGAAGATTTATTTTACATTCCAAAATGTACCAAAATAGGGGTCTTAACATTGATGAATGTTTTACTATGTAAAGTTTTATGGATGATGCAAACACTGGGCAGAATATTAGGGAAATGTTCTTAAATTCCTTGGGGGCTAATAATTTGACCTTAACTGTATATATATAACTTTGTTAAAAGAAACACTCAATGGTAGGGAAAGTGCTCAACAAATAAGGAGCAAAATAATCCAGTGAGTCAAATAAATTCTTTATGAGACAGTACAAGCCTGTTTCATGCCATAAGCAATCATCCTTGCCATCATGCCATAAGCATGGCATAAGCATGCCATAAGCATGCCATAAGCGATCATGCCTTAAGCATGAAACAGGCTTGTACTGTCTCATAAAGAATTTACTTGACTCACTGGATTTTATATATATATATATATATGGAGTTTTCCCTTTTTCTTCCCAATTGTACTTGGCCAATTACCCCACTCTTCTGAGCCATCCCCGGTCACTGCTCCACCCCCTCTGGCGATCCGGGTAGGGCTGCAGACTACCACATGCCTCCTCTGATACACGTGGAGTCACCAGAAGCTTCTTTTCACCTGACAGTGAGAAGTTTCACCAGGGGGACATAGCATGTGGAAGGATCACACTATTCCCCTCCCCTCCCCCCCCCGAACAGGGGCCCCAACCGACCAGAGGAGACGCTAGTGCAGCGACCAGGACACATACCCACATCCGGCTTCCCACCCAGACACTGCCAATTGTGTCTGTAGGGACGCCCGACCAAGCCTCTCTCTATTCTCTCCAGATGTACGGTGTTTGACAGGTCGCTGAGCCACATCTTACGTAGTAGGGACCCCTTTTTCTTTCCAAAACAAAAGAAGCAACCTCTTTGCTGTAATAAAGCAATAAGAGAAAATGTTGTTGAGAGGCAGTCAGATCAGTCTGCGTATCAGACCTTCCGAGAATGATTAAAAGAGGGCCCGGTTCTAACTGTGTGTTGATCATTTTAGATAGTATCTCAAATATTTCTATCCTGTAGGTCTGTATCTTTGGGCAAAGAGCAAAGCTACGTAGCAGAGTACTTTAATGTGCATGGATAAGTAGACACGTTGGCCCTTGGCTAACGGGTCTGACCCTTTAGCCAACTGGTTAACGTTGTCACTTGCGGAGTGGGAGACACGGGTTCGCGTCCCGGCTGTGGCGACAGTCTCCCAGACTGCCCCCCGAATTCGCTACAGTACCTTCACCTGACTGAAATTTTTCACATAGGGTCATAAATCTGGTGTGGCCCAACTCTGGAATAATGGAGTCGGTACAACATTTTAAATTGGATAAGGCAGTGTCTAGCGTTGTTTGAGCATGTATGAGTGTGCTCCAGGCTTCCCTCCCAAATTTCATCAGATATCTGCAGACCCAACTCTTCCTCCCATTTTGTCTTAATACTTTCCATCGAGGGCAATTCGGCCTGCTGTAAAGCATACAAGTTTATCTGACCTTGATGGTCTTTTAAGGCATACATCTGTCATTGAACAGTTGGCTGCCTCAAATCCTGGTAGATGTTTTCGAAAGTAATCCCTTACTTGCAAATATCTAAAGAAATTGTTTCCTGAGAGATTGTGTTTCTGCTGGACCTGAGCGAAGGAGGCAAAAGAGCCATCCAAGATGCCAGCCACTTTCCATGATCTGAAAGTACCATCCAGGTTAGATGGGGCAAAAGTACCAGCTATCAGAAGGGCAAAGGATAAGGGTTTAAGAGTAAAGTGAGACCTAATTTGTTTCCATATATGTAACATACCATGTATAACTGGGTTAGAATTATAAATTGATTTATCTAGTTTAGTGGGAGACAACAAAACAGCCCCTATGAGAAACAGGTGGCATTTCTTTGAAACTGTTTTGACAGGAACTTTGAAACACACGGAATACAGCAGGCATTAAATGTGCTATGCAACAAATAAATATTCATGTCACAGGTTAAAAAAGTCCTCATAGAGATGCAAGCTGCTAGCAAGTCCCTGAACCAAATCCTGAATAGACAAGTGACAAATGCAGTAAGAGCTAATAAGAGAGCTTTATGACTGCGTTGGGACAATGTAGCCTCTGGTTACACAGTAAGAGTACATCGAGCGATGTGAGGCTCTGTTTCCTTTTGAACATTTTCTGCTTCAAGTAGCCTTTTTCTTGGTCAAACTGCAATCACACATCTCAAATAGTTGGTCTAGGAAGTTAACCCATCTCAAAAGCTATCATATGATACACTCTCTCCATATAGACAAACCTACAGTAAAACCAATCAGTGCGTCCTAGTAATAAATACAGTGCAGAGATAGTGATGGTGATGGTGACAGAAAAGGCATTTTTAACATATCCTCCTGAGACCCAAGCCTTTCTTTCTTTCTTTCTTTTTGCCCTCTGCAGAGAACATTAGAATTGTATTTCTGTCTTGCTGACCATTCTTGATGGGATGTTAATTGCTTTTGTGCCTACAAGTGAGTACATCCTGGTCTTTAGAACGATGTCACGTTTTGGGGAGCACAGCCTTGTGAACTTCTACTTTATGGTTCTACAAAATGGCTGCCCATTTCAACTGGAAGGGAATGTAAGTCTTTAAATGTTTAAAGTAAGTCATTTAAAGTTAAATATTTAAATCCAAGGAACAGTTTTAGTGAGTTTTTGGTAAAGTTTATCCTTTTCAATCATGAAGGTCTCCTGCAGGGGGCATCGGGACTCACTTAACATATTCCTCCTACCTCCGTTACGTTTGCATAGGATAGTTGAAGGTGATTGAACAATACCCGTCACATGAGGAACAAGCAGAGGCTGAAACACAGATCGAAAGGTTAAAGGAAATGCAAGAAGAAACTATGGGCAGGTAGTAACACATACGGTTTGATTTTAAAGTTGTAATATTACTGGGGGGTTTTTTTAAATCTGAGATTGATTCCAAAATAATACAGCCACTGTGTCTCATCATAAGCCAGGGAAAGGACCAAGTCAAGCAGCAGCCCTTACAGAAATTAAACTTATCACATTGAAGATTTAAAAACAAAAACATCACAACTGCAAATTAAGAGCTCTGTATATACTGAAAATCCAATTAGTGGACAGTGAGCTCATAACCTTGGTAAAAAGGGCAGTGCAGTTTTAGAGCATCAGATGTATTATCAATCTCTGAATTGGGAATGTGACCATTTTTATAAGGCAGGCAGGCAGGCCGCTCTTATCTGCAAGTGTGAGAAAAAAGGATTGGACTAAATTGCACACCCGAGCTCAAAAATCATCCAGTATTATATTTTTTTCAAAAAATCCAGTTTTCAAATGAGAGTCAGTTGCGTTTGTGTGTAGTTGTGGACAGTTTAATAGACCGCTAGAACAAAAAGGAAGATTTATCTTTGACAGGCGTCGTAAGACAAGCTAGTTTTAGAGTTAAGGTAAGAACGTGCATCAGGGTGCAGGGCCGTCAAAAATAAGGGGGGATTAAAATAAAATGCAACTTCCCTAGAGGAACACTAAACCGATAGAAGCGGTGGTCATCTCATCCTGCAAAATGGTAGCGACTGCCATTGGCCATCTTAATTTCCCAAATCACTGTTGAAAGTCATCTGCGTTCTCTTTGAAGTGGGGAAAAAGACTCTTGCCCACTATAGTGACTGCATTGGTATCCCAAGACAGCACATGCAGCAAGTGTAATTCAAAATCTGATGGCTCAGACTATACAGACAAGTACCTGGGGGGGGGGGGGGGGTCACGCTGCAGAGGCAGGCAGGGATGGCCACGGGATTAGGGAGGAATGTGTGTGTGTGTTTGTGAGTGGTGGGATGGGGGCGGGCTGGTGCAAGTAATCTTCTTCACTCAGTCATCTCCAGGTGTGAGACTCCTCTTGGGACTCCCTGATCTGAAACGACTGTTCCTGTTGTGGCTGACTGAGCGGGACAGAGAGCCAGACCTAGAGTCAGAGCCTGATCGAGACCGAGACCTGGAACGACTTCTCACTGGAGTCCTAGACTTAGAATGGGCTGGGGAGCCAGACCTGCTCCTGCGTTTAGATTAAGATGGAGAGCGGTGGCACTGGCTGTTGCTTCGGTTGCAGGAACGGGAACGATAGCAGCGTCCATGGGACCAGCAATGAGACCGGGACCTGGAGCGAGACTGGGACCAGGAGCAAGACCTGCTACATCGTCCTTTCTTGCTGAAGTGGTAGCAGTCATAGGCGTTGTGGCCCCTGTCACCACACTGATAACACCGGTCATTGGGATCAAAATGGCGTCTGCTTGGGTGCCCACGGCCCTTCCTAGATAGTCCTGTTGACATTTCCACATGGATCCTGGAGCCACACAGGACCTTTCCATCTGTGAGGGCAATTTACATATGTATGTTGCTTACTTTTAATCATTGACCACAGATCAGTTATACTGTTTACATCGTCTGAATGGATGCCTCGGGCCTCATGTTTAATAGGACGAAGGTGGTGTTAAAAGTGCCTCTTCTTTGTAAATATGGTAAGGGCCTGATAACAGAGGGATGTGTGAAAGCCTTTTGAGTGTCACAGGAGGTGGTCCTGGAGGGTCCTGACAGAAGACAGGGCGAGGGAGAGACTCTGAGTACACACCATTGTGGTAGAAACTACCTTCTCTTCATGACAAAAGAGACTGGGTACACATTGTAATCGAAACAATGGGCATTGTTCTGCTACATGGTATAAAGATGGTGCGCTCCGAGATCGGGGCACGCACTCAAGCTCAGATGCTTGTGTTCATTGAACATATTAAAATCGTGTGACAGTACTGTAAGTCACAGTGGAATTAGATAATTGCCACGACACCATCCATGTCTTTAACTGCATCTTCAGCATCTCTGAGATCCTCGTCCTCAATGAAAGTGAACCCAGGTGGATTCCTGGCCACCCAGACGCTTCTCACTGGGCCATAGTAGCTGATCGTGTGCTCCAACTCGCCCTTGGCAGCACCACTGCCTCAGTCATCAACATAGACTTTACAGTCTGTGGCCTGGGATGAACTCCAGGGGGATGAGTACTACAATATCTCTCCTTTTCTTGTTCCACAGCTCCATTGATTTAAAACTCAACTTCAACCAGGGATGATTCTTCTACCACACACAACCAGGAGCTAAAACTTATTAATGTTAGTGTATCTTTCTTGCAAGCTTTTGAAGCTAATTAATAGTTTTCATGCACGTTAGTAAACCCATCCACATATCCAATCACTGGGATAACTAGCTACCCACCAAAATAGCATATCACTTCCCAAAATATTACTGTTAATTGGAATTATTATTATTACAGGGCACTTATGTAGATCACATTTAATGCATGCAACAACAACAACAAAAAACACTGCAAGAAACCACTGGATTAAAAGCATGACAGGAAAACAAGCAGAAAATAATTTAAGAAATCAAATAAATCAGACAAATACATCAATGCATGCTATAATACAATTGAGGCGATGAGCTAATTTTACATTTTAAGCCAAGATAACAATGCTGATAATGTGCATCTTCACCAACACTACTTCTCCCAAATGTACTCCTGCTTTTCTTTTGTTTCTCTCTTTTAAAAATTACACTTGTATTATAAAAGTCCAACATGACCCAAATAAGGATGCTGATATCAGAACAGACTGGGAACGACAATGTAGCGTTTGAAAACATGTCGACCTATACCAACCAGCGCAAGTTTCTGTTATCAGTAAGGTCACTTAACACTACACCAGAGGAGCTGAAGACTTTCTTTGGAATGTCGATTTACGTGGCATGTCTTGATATGCAAGAATTAAAATGAAATAGGTTGCCAAAACAAGAGTGGCAATTGTAGTGGACTCCTTGCTAAGAGGTCATTAACTGAGGCTTCGAAATTCCAACAAAGTTTATCTTTATGTGATAGAAGAGGACAAGGATAGGAACTCAGAAAAGGTGAGGAATGGCTGTCTGTGTCAAGCTCGGCCTACAAAAGTGTGCGCTGATGAGCAAATGGATCCATTTACTGGTCACTGTCCTCGCCGGGAAAGCCCAACTCCACTGTAATGAAAGTATTTACTCTAGCCACCCCAAATGGCAAAATCTTAGACTTTGAAGTCTACCAGGGAAAAATACTTTTACTGACACTGACAGGCAATGTCTGGTCATATGAGCACAGGCAGTTCTACGCTTAACCAGGTCTATTCCAAAGGCGACTCATCTGAGGCACTTTACCTCAGTAAAGCTTCTGGATCATGTAATGAAGAAGGTGAATGTCAATAACTGGTACTCTTATGAAAAACAGAGTGTCCAAAAAGTGTAAAATCATTTGTGACAAAGAACAACAATAAAAAGGAAGAGGAACTTCCTCAATGGTAATCAGGGGATCACATAAGACCAAGCTTGCTGAAACCAAATGGTGTGACAACAAGACGGTGGTTCTGCTGTCTATAGCTCATAGAATAATGCCACACGTTAAGATGGACTGCAAGCGAAAAGGGGAAACCAGAGGTATCCAGATTATGCAAGTTCGCCAAATACAACACCAATATGGACAGCAGTGATTGAATGCTGACCTTCTACAGGATGTGCAACTGCACCAAGAGGTGGACAGTGCATGCACGTACTTTTTTTTATGTCACAGTCGCCAACTCATAGCTTCAATACAAAGGAGAATGTAAGGTACTGAAGAGTCCAGCCAAGAAGGACCTCCAATTTCTTGACTATGAGATTTGTCTCAGTGAGGTGCTGATTGCCCAGGCCTTGTGAGGTATGAAAAAATGACAGTGAGTACAATGAAGAGGACTTTATGCCTCCCAGCAAAAAGTATAAGCCAAAGCCCAATCAGTGACAGGTTGTATGGGGTGGTACGTCTGCCAGAGATGGGTGACAGCCAGTATGTCGAGATGCAGAAGACAAGGATGTAAAGGGAACATACTACATCAAGTGTATCAAATGTGACATGTTCCTTTGTGTAAACAAGATTAACAAATAAACATTGTGTCCAGATGAACTGATTCAACTTTCTCTCTAAGATTAACAAATGTTTCTTAGAATGCTTCCTAGATTACCATTCTTGAATGGACAGTAGCCTTCATCGTGTTGCATCTCTTTCCGAGTTGTTTTATGAGCTGTTTTCTAAGTTGTTACAATGCTGATTAAGGTTATGTCAAGTTTTTTAAATGAATGGATAGTTTTTATATATAGTGTCCTGGTGTCCTCTACAGAGGACATATTGTAATAAACAGATATAATTAGATTTTTTTTTCTTTTTTTGTAACTTGTTTTTATTACTACAAAGGCTTCAGACAAACAGGAAAAATCAAAAAATCTGATCCCCCCCCCCAAGGTCTCAGAAAAATGTATAGGCAGGTTATTGACTGTTCTCCTCCAATCATATACTGTGTACATTCTGGTACTGCATCTTAGCTTTTAGCGTCATGTTTTCCTTCTCCAGTATGCTGATGCGAGTTTCCAAGTAGTTCATATACTCCCTCTTCCTCTGCCTGCATGCTTTGGCAGCCTCCCTGCGCAAAGAAACACAAGGGCTTCGTGATATTCACTAATAATCCAGACCTGAAAACACTTTAGTTTTTGCTGATGGTGTTGCATGAATATTCAATCAGAAACATGGACATCATTGTGTCAACACAATAAATAGAACGGACAAGGAGTTTTTGTGTGTGTGTGTGGATTTGTGTATGTGTGTGTGTCAGTATCAGCAACATTTGAGTCCTCAAGAAAACATTCGCACGCTGTCCCAGTCCCTCTAATTATGACAGCCCATCATTCGGCTTTTTGTTGATAGATGTCTTTTAAGGCTCTAAGCTCCTCAATCAGTGTCATGTTTTGATTTTCAAGCACTGCCACGCGATTTTCAAGACATTTGACATATTCTTTCTTCTTTCGCCGGCATTCCCGGGCAGCCTCCCTGGAAGCAATAACAACAGTCTCCATGAGGAAGTCTTTTTAGCCACTCTAGTCATTCTAAAATTTGAAATACAACACAACATTGTCTGGAGCTTGTAACAATTGCATGATAGCAAAATAAAATCTCTAATCATTAAACACTGCAAAGCATTTGCCGAGGGCAGAACAGATTGTTAAGATTAAGATGGTAATGAAGTTGTTTAGTAATGGTCTGTTAGCACAACACATAGAAACACATAGAAATAACTGAAGGAGCAGGGGGCCAAACATTGACAAAAGTCCAAATCAAGCTATAAGCAAAGCAAATTCAAACATGATTTACCATGGCAAATTAGACTATGAAAGGAGAACATCAGGAAACAAATCAAATATGAATCATGCATGGAAAAAATGAAGAAAAAAAGACTGTCATAGTCATTAGTGATAAGTACTTGATCACAGCAACAAGGCTGTACCTATGCTGAGGCTGTTCCATGGCAAAAAATTAAAATACAGAAAGTGATCAGCCTCACCCAGCAGCAAATAAAGGGTTTTATCCACATACAGCCGGCCAATCCACACATACAATCCTTTACACAACTACTAGTAAATCATGCCAAACCAACCCACTCTGCAGTCCCATCAACAATAATTGAGCAGAGAGCAGACAGACAACCCAAGAATTAGCAGGTAGGTACCTTGGACGGAGGACAATTAGGTGCAGGATAACAACAGACTTATAGGACATATTATTACATGCACTTGTTAGCACACCTTTGACTAGTCAGTGTGTTGTTAGTGTGTTACAGATTGTGCTCTATGTAATATGCATTCAACACAAGAGCAGAAGCCAGATGAAAACAACTGAGTGACTGCAGGTGACAGTGGCAGGGCTATTATGTGTAAAACACTGTGTGAGCTGCATCGTCTCTACCTGTTCTTCATCAAGCGGAGCTCCCGCCTTCGTGAGGCATCCTCGGTAGGCTGCTGGGGGCCATGCACACCGGCCATCACCACATCCTGTGGCAGACAAGAGCTAGGATTCCGCAGCTGGTAGGCCGACACGTCCCCTGTAGCCGCTGTAGACATAAAACATGACAGCAGTACAGTCAGTGTGGTACTGGGAAAACTGTGGGGTGCTGTGACATGATCCTAATCCCAACACTATGAATTATTAATGAATAATATGTATCACTGACAAATGAGATGGTTGATATGCACAACTTTCTCTAGCTTTGCTAAAAAAAAAAGTTGTTAAAACATGTTAAAGCTTTTTTAATGGCTGTCCAAATTAGTTTTGTAAGAAATGCTTTTGTTTCTCTAAGTAGACACAGCAACAATGCAAGCTGCTGTTCACATAGTACAGCATACCACTAAGACAGAAACTTGTATGATAATTTTTATGGTGCTGAGGAAAAACACTCAGAGTGGATATCGTTCATATCTATTTCCTTCTACCCAGTGCACTTGTTGGAACTAGCTGCGATGTATATCATGAAATACGCTGATGATTAATTCTGTGATGCGTTGTCCTTGCAAGAAGAGCTGCCTATATTCACAGCAACTGACGTCAATGTGCATCAGAGTCGCTGGTTAGCATTTACATCTCGCTACTGGGTGCCTGTTCCAGGAAAAGTGGTGACGTTAGCCACTGCTGCTATGTGCTCTGAGTGGGCAGAGCATTGAAGCATTTCACAGAAGGAGAGAGACAGAAGGGGTGGAGAGAAAGTGCGAGAACAGTTGAATGAAGGAGAGAGAGAGGGAGGGAGACTGTGGAGACAAGCAGGCACTGTGGAAATGTACTTGATCGCAGTCAGATTGTTTCACACAGCTGAGTGAACGGAGAATTCTCAACATATTTCAGCTGTTGGTTTATTATTTTAGCAGAATCTTCTCGAGATTTTTACTAGGCAATTATTTAGCCTTATCGTAATAATTTAGAAAATATCTTCAATAAACCAATAGCAACAATATCATGTCTGAAAAGCCAAACCCAAAATCTACAGGTTCTGAATTACTTTAAACAAAAAATCAAAACTATGATTAATAAATTGAGTTTCTTTAAATGCATTCTCAACAAGACAGATCACTGCACTTCATTCAAAAACTGTTCAAGAGTAATTCCTCTATAAGTACTTAAGGTGAACAATGTTATGAAGACATCTAGGATCTGACAATAAGAGATAATAGCTAACATACCAGATTCTGTCTCATCTCCAGTTACAGCCATATTATGCTCCCAAACTGCTCCAAGATCCAAGAAAATTGCGAAATTCTCCCCTTCAAGTTTTCTCTCTCACTGAAATGTTACCACAGTCAGCAGCTAGGCTATATGTGCAATTTACAATTAGAGGCATTGACATCACAATGACATCACTGGACTCCTGATGTCAACAGCATGGTTTGCTCTGTGAAGCCCTCCCCCAACACTGCTCTATGAGTCAGGGACATGGTTGTTTGACTTTTGGCTAGGGAGGAATTTTCTTCTACAAGACTAAAGCACAAGACTGAAAAGGTGGCTTGGAGTACAAATATTTAAACAAAATTATGCCAGAGCAAGACAAGTTTGTGTTTTAGAGCCATTTGTGATCATAAACAAAATCTCGAGAGCTCATCAATGCTGTTAAAGAATTAAAAAGAAAAACCTGCCAATGTAACTGAATGACAGTTTACTGATATATCCTTTTATTTCTATAGCATATGGTAGGGGTGGAATGTTGTATGTGCTAAACTATCACTGCAAACTGCCTTTTTTACACTAAATGTATGAGATCTGGCTCCCCCTTTTGGCAATACATTGGTAAATAAAGTACGTTGAAGCAGCCGTCCATCCGTTATCCAAGTTGCTTATCAAGAAAATGGTTTAGAATGGATGATCAATAAAAATCACTGAAATTCTCCATGCATAATACTCTTATGTGACCAAGTATGAATCCTTAACTAATATTTCCCTATACAAAGCGCTAGTACAGAATACTAACCTGAGTACAGATGGTTTTACAAGATAATTTTCAAAAAAGCCTCTTTAAAACAGACCTTCTTTCAGCTTGTTCCCTGTTTTTAAGGGGTCACCACAGCAGATTTTATTTTTTCCATTGGTACCCTGAGAGGGCACAGTACCAATGGCGGCCGTTGTTGACCCGGGCCTTGACCGATCCAATATGGTCTTGTCAATCCGCATGATGATTTGGCAAAATTTTACGTCGGATGCCCTTCCTGACACAACCACTAACCCTATGGACGGGGGCACAGGTAAAGCGCTGGATGCCACCCCAGTATTCATGGACTTGTGCCCATGCCTGTCACCAGCCAATTTAAACAGACCATAACACTTTAAAATACTTGTGTTAATTACCTCACTGCTTTAAGATGAAATTGATCATTTTTTTATTGTGAGCATCGGGTTACCTTTTCTTATCTGTATAAGTGCATCACGATCAATGCAGAACTCAAACAGGGAAGCCTGATGTTACCTGGTTGCCTCACATCGTACGCCAACATATAATACTCCTGAGAGGACTCTCCTGCTTCCGTGGGGTTTTGAAAAACCTTTGGTAGTCGTGCACTGGATGCAGATGGCAGGCTCTCCATCCTCTCCTGTGGTATTTGGATGGGACCTCCAGAAGGAAATGCAACTGGAGAGGGGGACAAAACTTAGGTAACACATTAACAACAAGCCACGGACTATTCATTTACTGAAGCTGCTCGTGTTGGCATCAACTATAACGTCTGCTCTAATTGCATTAAATTAAGAGCACATCAATAAATGTGTAAGATAAACCTGTCAAATATACTTATAACAATAAAAATAACAGTGACAATACGAGTGCACTAAGTTTCAGTGACCCCACTATTAATAGCAGTAGCAGTAGTTAAATAAGTAATAGTAGTAGTAAATTTGCTTTCACACAGATTCACTGGACAATTCACTGTATTGCCCGTGGTTGTTCAGGTATACAGCTGTAGGATAAGGCGCCAGTGGAGAGACATTACTTAGCTCTGTTGACTGTGCTTTCTCCTCTGTCTCTTTTTCTTCCACTTTGATGGTAACTGGGGGAAGTGGTGGTGGCGGCGGCATCTTACTCTTGCTTCTCCTGAGTGAATATAGGTTAACATTTTTTCCCATTTTATTCTCATTATTTTTCAGTGAAGGAGAAATAATTAATGATAGGTAAGACTGTACAGATGTGATGTCAGTCACTGTGCCCTAGGTAATACATAGTTTACCTGTTTGGTTGCTTTGTCTTTTTGGAAGTATTGGAAGAGGAATCCGCTATTGAGCCATCACTGTCAGCTCTCCCTTTTGTCATTGTCTAATAGAAGATTATCATTTTACTGATGAAATAACGTTCAAATTCTCCCAACAACTTATAACGAAGCCAAACTTTATAATCATCACTAAAATTTGACAACACAACAACCTCTGAAGTCTGCAATTAAGTCACTGCACTCCTTATCAATAATTTTCAAGTCTGGTGAAAAGGTGGGCTAAGTAAGGTTGGAGGACATGGATTTTAGCTAGCCAACGCTGTTGCTAATTGACATGTATCTCCTCATTGTGAGATTTTTTTTTTTACTGTGGATGGGGTAACTAGATATTGTAGCGAATGGGGGGGGGGGGCGACCCGGGTCTCCCGCACCACGGGAGGCTGCGCTAACCAGTATAATAAAGGGTCCGACTGCTGGGATAGGCTCCAGCATCCCCGCGACCATGAGAGCGGGATAAACGGTTCGGATGATGGATGGAGTAACTAGCCTACTTAATTAATCTTACAAGCCTGTAGCTAACTAGTTTAGTTTAGGATTCAGGGACAAAAATTACAGGTGAAGGGATGGCTTACTATCGAACAGGTGATATAGCAAAAATAAAAAAAAACAACCGCTTGCATGAAAAATACTTAAGGTTAGCGACAATTTCATCTAGGTTAGCTAGATTAGCTATCAGTACCTGGTTTAACGTATAGCGTTTAACTATTGGGCTAAACTGACAATAACTGCAATTGACATTGACCGCTAACTTCAAAATGGCGGATAAATTTCTGCAGTGACTCGGCGAAACACTAACGTTAATGTACGGCGACGTCCTATAGTTGGTGCGAAACACAGTGAACTTGAACGAAAGCAGTCCACCCCACCCCCAAATAATAATAATAAAACATTAAAAAAATATATCTATACATTAACAAACCTGAAATTTGGGTGAAGTTTTGACAGTTTGGTCCTCAACAATCTTGCAAACGAGCGGCATTTATTCGAAAGTCAACCGACCGTGGGCACGAGATGCTTTTTAGTGTCCCCCTTTTTAAATAAATAAATTTAAAATTTGATTTTCAAGAGTTAGAATATCGACGTTTATATTAGAAAGTGAATTACAGTAAGTTTGAAATTCAATTTTAACAGTTGAAACACTGGTTAATGACGTCAGAAATTGTAGCGACCGGAAGAGGCGGTCGCTCGATATATAGAAACGCCCATAAAACGTCACATCCGTTTATGCCGTGGGGGCGGGGATCATTCGGGTTAAGGAGGGTAGACCTTTTTGGGTGGTTGATCTTTGCTATTGGTATTACTATGACTATTACTGTTACTATTACCATTATTATTATTATTGATCTTTGCTCGCTACCCTGCTGAAAAGTTTTTGCGTAGCGTTCTGCACATCAAATCAAATCAAATCAAATCAAATTAATTTTATTTGTATAGCCCAATATCACAAATTATAATTTTGCCTCAGTGGGCTTAACAGCAACACAACATCCTGTCCTTAGACCCTCTCATCGGATAAGGAAAAACTCCCTAAAAAAAACCCTTTAACAGGGAGAAAAATCAAATAAATGTAAAAAAAACCCGAACTAAAATTTTATATACTGCGCTCAGAGGTGGAAAGTAACGAATTACATTTACTCGCGTTACTGTAATTGAGTAGCTTTTCGAGTACTTTGTAATTTTTAAGCAGTTTTTGAAATAGGTAATTTTACTTTTACTCAAGTACATTTTGACCCAAGTATTTTACTTCGCTACAATGGAAATCCCTCCCGTTACTGAGTAAAAAATTAAATGGGGGAAGAAGAAAAAAAACCTAGGCCAATGGAACCCGAAAGGAAATTGCGCGGCCGTGCGCGCGCGCGGAATTCCCACTGGAATGTTGTATCGTTGGATGATGGCTGGTGCCGAGTAAGCGATAGAGAGCATGGAGGAGGTCGATGTCAACGACTCTGATGATTTGTCAAGCCGAGGCATCGGATTCTCGTGGAAGATATGCGTCGGAAAGCGAAGGAAATCCTTGGCCACATCTCAGCCAGCTCTTTGCGTTCAAACGCAAACGAGGCAATGGCTTCATAATGCAATGCAAAATGTGCCTGCCCCGCCGGACAGAGCTATCAGCTTTTAAAACTTCCGCATCAAATCTGCGAAAGCATGTGGCGGTAAGTAGAGTATTTGTGATTTTGCCCGTGTACCCTTAACGTTGTTTACAATAAATTATTGTGGCGAACGCGGAAGTAACGGCAAAGGTAATTTTTCAGCCTAGTTTATTGAACTCACGCAGAGACAAGAACTTGCTAGAAATGTGACGCAATACATGGTTGTCATCTACTTGAACAACAAAGTTGATCAGGGTTTCAGTGCCAAGGTTACACAACACAACAGAATGGCAACTAGAATTACACCACAACAAATAGTAATCACATAAACGCATAAAACCACATAAAACACTTACAAAACATTTAATAACAACTGACAATCTGCACGCAGTGCCTGATGGGTAAAACAGGACGGCACAATTCTGACGGGGTAGCGACTTCGCCACATTATTGTTTAGTTAAAACCTTCCTCCATTAAGCAAAATGTGCCTTCATGATATCAGTTACTTTGGCCTAGCCTAGCATCCACCCTGATTGCTAACGTCTTAAGCGAAGTAGATGGCATGAATCACCCAACATTTACGAACTGGTTTTTACGAGAGGACAATCAGAAATAATATAACAAGTGCATGATTGTAGTTGCAATCGGTCTCTTTATGAAATCAGCTTAATTCCTGTATTATTGACTAGCCCCTGGGTAGTTAGCTGTAGCTTAGACTACGGTAATGAGCTTTGGGTGAACAGTGATAGCCCATCAAAATTATCGCTGGATTGGGAGTGCAGGCCTTTGAAAATGTTCACTAAATGTGACGTTTAAAAGACAAAGGGATGGTATGATGGTTTAAAATATGGAGAGGGAGGCACTTTATATTGTAGCCTATTAGCTAAACAGCACCCAACATTCTCAGTTTGCTGTCACAGAGTGGAGTGCATTAAGTAGGCTATAGAAACAAGTAGCCTACACTGTTATGCATCAACAAAAGTCATTTCATTTAAGAGAACACACTGCATAGATAGAATAGACTGCATTTATGGTGTAGTAATAAACTGGCTTTAGAATGTCATAGGCCCCGTGGGAAATGTATCTCTTAATTGTTATTTCTTAAATATGAGTGTGCCTAGCCTATGTTAACTATTGTGCACCTTTATTCTTCACAGAGAAAGCATCCATCAAAACTTGCT
The DNA here is from genome assembly GCF_029633865.1 of Lampris incognitus. Taxonomy (NCBI): domain Eukaryota; kingdom Metazoa; phylum Chordata; class Actinopteri; order Lampriformes; family Lampridae; genus Lampris; species Lampris incognitus. Next base: position 22,229,972 of record NC_079229.1, on the reverse strand, counting down.
GATTTTAGTGCATGTGCACGGAAGCCAGCGCAGGAGCTAGGAGGAACAAACAAGCAGAGCAAGCAACCAGGCAAGCAGGCAAGCATGCCAAATTAAGTGCCGGATTTGCAGTGGGTGGTGCAATCCGTGTGTCGCAAGGGACAGTTGACAGGCACCTTATCAGACTTATTTGCAAAGGACACCACCCCTTCTCCTTGGTTGAACAACCAGCATTTAAAGACTTCGTTGCAGCACTGAATCCTCAATGCAAAGTGCTCTCCAGACCCACACTTAAGAACAGAATCTCAAATAAAGACAAAATTGATATTGCACCTTAGTAATGTCAGCTATGTTGCCACTACCACAGATTGTTGGTCTGCACACCAACAAAGCTATATAGGTGTCACGTGTCACTGGATTGATGAGGAGACCTTGGAGAGGAGATCTGCTGTGCTGGCATGCAAGAGGTTAAGAGGGTCACACACCTTTGACGTACTTGCAGGTGCCCTGGATGATATACACTGCGACTATAGAATACGGGGGAAAGTGGTTAGAACTACCACGGATAATGGCTCAAACTTTGTTAAAGCATTCAGTGTTTTTGGTGAGCAGAGCCAGTCTGAGGATGCAGAGTCAGATACAGACCAAGATTGTCCAGATGAATTTGATAGCGAATACCAAGACACATTTAGCATCCTAGAGCAAGATAACGGCCTTGCGTACCAGCTTCCCACACATCAAAGATGTGCACTTATTGAACTTGGTTGCCACAACAGATGCTGACATTGCAGAACAGAAGAACGACACCTACAAGAGGCTGTCACGTGCCGCCTTTGGGAAATGCCAAGCCATGTGGAATAAGTCAGGTCGCTCACACATGGCAGCAGAAGTTGTGGAAGATAAATGTAGTCTTCAGCTCATCCGACCCAATAATACGCGATGGAACTCAACAAACATGGCTGTGGAGTGAATCATACGGATTATACGAGAAAAAGGGGAGGATGCCATCAGGATTGTCTGTGAAGAATTCAAACGGAAAATGTGAGTTTTTCTTTGCATTTGAAAAGTACGATATTGAATTAATTAGCATTTGTAACATAACATTTGTTATAATTAATGATCAATAGAAAACAGTGCTGATACCACAGTATATTTTGTTGTACTTGGCTGCACAATCCAAATCCTTCCTGTAAGAAATTTGTTAACAGTTTTATGTGCTTTATTTATCTTGCACAGGTTGAGTCAAGCAGAAATTGCCTTCCTGACCGAGTTCTGCTCTGTGATGAGACCAGTGGTAAAGGCCTTAAACATTCTTCAGTCAGAGACATACACACACTTGGGGTGGCTTCTCCCACTGATCTTCGAATTACAGTCAAAACTGAGAAGGCAGGAAGCGTCCACCAAGATGTGCCACTGTACTGGAGGTGGCAAGCTCCAGCACGAGGGAGTGACCCCTTGCAGCTATTGGTGCTCTGTCCCCAGCAGGGACGTGCGGTCAGGGGAGGCAGGTGAGGCAGAGCCTCACCTTTCATCATGAAAAGAAAAAACAAATGATGATAAAATAAAATGAATATTAATATTTGTCTACTGATCTGTGCTATAAATGTAATTTATGTACAATTCCAAAAATTTAAATCATTTTTATTATCGAAATCGCTGAATTTGCACATTTCCTGTTCAATTAGAGGGGAGATACACGAGTTGAGGCAGCGAGGAGTGGAGCCTCACCTCGGATTGCGCAATCCCTCACAAACTGTGTTGAGCGCATGCCTTTTGCTTTCTCATTGTTTGTCTCCAATGTAATGTTTGTACATTATATGTCCTCACTTTCCTTAAAATAGTTAATGTATTTCATGTATGTGTATAACATATTTAGTCTTGCTGATCTTACATAAACCTGCACTGAAAAAGCATGAGATGAGGCAGCCAGTACCTCTGCCTCACTGAAGGGGGCGTATGCGTGAGCCCACGGGTTTACGCGACGCTTTCTTCTTCTGCTGTTGCTCTTCGTTAACGCAGAGTAAAGTTCACGACAGCGGTTCGTTTATTTTGAAAAAAAATTCTGACTGCAAAAATGGTAGATTCTATATCTAAGCTCAGCTCAAAAGTTTCTCAAAACTGGACTTTCAATCAAAAAGCGAAGTGATAAATGATGGAAGGCCAATGCCGGAGCTAAAAGGTTTGCTTCAAACAACGGGACAGACGATAACTCGCTCTTTTCAAACGGAGTGGTGGTACATGTTATGGCCCGCACACCCCGCGCCGGCAGCCAATCGGCTCGTCAGGGCCGGGCTTAGTCATCAGGGCTGGGCTTAAGTTTGGTGGCTTCCCACGTGCCCGTTGTCAGTTCGTGTTGTAACCTCCCCGCACCCGCGGTAGCGGCTACTCTCCTCCCACGGTCCTTTTCTCTACGAACTCATCCCAGCCCTTGGTTCATGTTTTTCCCTTGCAAAGTTTCCCCGTGGAAGTATCCTGCCGTGTTCCCGTTTGGATTACCCGCGAGTTTTTTTCCCCCTTGGACTTTCCGTTTTTTCCTTGTCGCTCATTGCCTTCCTATGTTTGACTATTTGTACGCGTAAGGAATAAAGTACGCCAGTTTTCGGCTAACCCCATGTCTGTCTGGTGTCGTGCGCTTGGGGTTTTCCACAAACCCTAACAGTACGAACTGACCATGACGACCCCAGCCGACACAGAGAGCGTACCGGCCAGCCCGCTTCGAGCGGCTCTCATCGAACAGATCCAACTGACTAACTCCCACACCCAGCAGCTAGAGGCGGCCTCCGCCGCGGTGAGAGATCTTCAGACTCGGGTCCCGCCCCTCCAGGCCTGTGTGGGTAACCTAAGGAGGCAGCAGGCGGCGTTGGCGAGCCAACAAGCAGAGATCCTGCGGCAGTTGCAAACCATCACGGCGGCTCTCACCATCCAGCCGCCGGGCCAGCCTGCCCCTGAAGTCGTGGGTAACCCGCCCCCTGGGCCCGCTGCCCCGGTAAACCCCGTGGGGCTCAACCCAATTCCCCGGGAGCCCTGCCTCTCCAGCCCACGACCGTTTGATGGCGACTTTGAGACCTGTGCCACGTTCATCATGCAGTGTGAGCTGGTCTTCCTGCACCAACCCAGCATGTTCACGTCTGATGCTGCCCGGGTCGCTTACGTCAGTGGTTCTCAACCTTTTTGGGGTCCTGGACCCCCTGCGTATTTTTGATCTACCCTGAGGACCCCTCCACCTGATCTTGGGGGAGGGGTTGCAATTTGATAGAAACAGTAGGAACTGCATTTTAAATTGCATTATAGCATTTATTCACTCTTTGGGGCAAAAATAAGAGCTTTCAGTTGTAACTTAGATATAGTTAACAAAACAGAATTCTTATGCAGTAACTTTCAGATATATGTAACAAAACAGAATATGTATTCAGTAACTTTCAGATATATGTAACAACAGAATTTTTATGCAGTAACTTTTAACAATGCAAACGGGAGCGAGATCTCTTATTGAAATACAATACATTACACTTGTGAAACAGATGTAATTAGAGAAAAAAGTCCTGTTACCCTTTATAGTTTAGGTAGATAAAGGTCTCAGTCACATTTGAGTAAAATAATCCTATTTCTATAAATGTCATAGGATCTTTTTTTTAAAGATATTTTATTTTCACGGACCCCTTGCAATTACACCACGGACCACTAGGGGTCCGCGGACCCCCGGTTGAGAAACACTGGCTTACGTGACCAACCTGCTCACAGGCTGAGCAGCTCAGTGGGCCACTGCTTCCTGGTCCATGAAGGCCAGTTTCTGCCTCACCTACGAGGCCTTTGAGGCGGAACTACGGAAGGTTTTCCACCATCCAGTCGGTGGCCAGGACCCTGGTGCTCGGCTGAGCAGTATCCAGCAGGGCAGTGGCAGTGTCACAGACTACTCGGTGGAGTTCCGGCTGGCCGCAGCTGAGAGCAGCTGGAACGACCGGTCACTTCGGGTCACCTTCCGGAGAGGTCTCAGCGAGGCTGTCAAGGACCAGCTAGCCACCCGGGAGGAGCCCACCTCCCTCGAGGACCTGATCAAGCTCGCTATCCGCATCGACGGACGCCTCCGGGAGAGGAGGCGCGAGCGAGCCCTGTGTGGATCCCCGTCCATTCCCCAGTCGTCCAGCACTCCTTACAGGATCCCTACTCCTGTTCGCCCCACTTTCCCTGTGGCCGTTTCTCCCCCTGCGCCCCAGACCACGACGGGGGAGGAACCTATGCAGCTGGGGCGCACGCACCTTAGCCCGGCCGAACGGGAGGCCCGGTTCAAGGCGGGTCAGTTCCTCTACTGTGGCCAGAAGGGACATCTGATCAGCGGCTGCCCCACTCGGCCAAAAGACTAGGCTCACTGGGGCCCCGGGAGATCCTAGTGAGCCGACTTTCCTGTTCCCGCCGTCCTGCCCCACAGAACCATCTAGTTAGCGTTACACTGGCCTGGGCTGACCAGCGGCTCGCGGTGGGTGCACTCCTCGACTCGGGGGCTGATGAGTGTTTCCTGGACTCGGAGTTTGCTGCCCAGGCTAACATCCCACTGGAGACGCTGGAGAAGCCCATGGAGGCCTTCGCGCTGGACGAGCGCTGCCTGGCCAGCGTCACCCAACGCACCCACCCTGTCTCTCTCACCATAGCAGGTAACCATGTGGAGAGACTTCGGTTCTACATCATCCAGTCCCCGTTAGTCCCTGTGATCCTAGGGCGCCCCTGGTTCGTGCAGCATGAGCCACACATCGCCTGGGCCTCCTGTACCATCATGGAGTGGAGCTCCTCCTGTCATGCCCAATGTCTCCAGGCTGCTCCCGCCCCATCCCCCCGACGTGCCCCTAGTACTCCGCCTCCCGACCTCTCCTCTGTTCCCCCTGAGTACCATGAGTTAGGTGAGATTTTCAGCAAGACCCGGGCCCAATCTCTTCCTCCTCATCGGCCTTATGACTGTGCTATCGACCTCCACTCTGGGGCACCCCTTCCCAGCAGTCGTCTGTACAGTCTGACCATCCCCGAGAAAGCTGCGATGGACGAGTACATCTCCGAGTCCTTGGCAGCGGGGCTCATTCGGCCCTCGTCCTCCCAGGTGGCAGCTGGATTCTTTTTCGTGAAGAAGAAGGACGGGGGCCTCCGACCCTGCATTGACTATCGCCAACTCAATGAGATAACCGTCAAGAACAAGTACCCCCTTCCTCTCATGAGTTCCACCCTTGAGCCCCTCACCCAGGCTACAGTCTTCACTAAGCTGGACCTCCGGTGTGCCTATCATCTGGTCCGGATCCGGAAGGGGGACGAGTGGAAGACAGCCTTTAAGACGCCCCGGGGTCATTATGAGTACCTGGTCATGCCGTTCGGCCTCACCAACGCCCCGTCGGTATTCCAGGCTCTCATGAATGACATTCTCCGCGACATGCTCGACGAGTTTGTGGTGGTGTACCTCGATGACATCCTCATCTTCTCCAGGACCCTCGAGGAACATGTCCAGCATGTCCGCCGGGTACTCGAATGTCTCCTCCGGAACCGGCTCTTCGTCAAGGCAGAGAAGTGCCGGTTACATTCCCCTTCCGTTGACTACCTGGGCTTCGTCATTGAGAGGGGACAGACCCGGGCCGACCCCCGCAAGATCCAGGCTGTGGTGGACTGGCCCGATCTCACATCACGGAAGGAATTACAGAGCTTCCTCGGGTTTGCGAACTTCTATTGGAGGTTCATCCGGAACTACAGCTGCGTGGCAGAACCTCTCACCAGGCTGACCTCCCCCTCCCAGCCGTTCATCTGGTCCCCGGCTGCCCGCTCTGTGTTCCAGTCCCTCAAGGAGAGGTTCACCAGCGCCCCGGTCCTGCTCCACCCCGACCCCAAGAGGCAGTTCATCGTAGAGGTGGATGCTTCAGACACCGGGTTGGGGGCTGTCCTCTCCCAGCGGTCAGCGTCTGACCAGAAGGTCCACCCATGCGCCTTCTCTCTCGCCGGTTCCTCCCCGCCAAGGAGAACTACGATGTCGGGAACCGGGAGCTGCTGGCAGTGGTGGCTGCTCTAGAGGAGTGGCGCCATTGGCTGGAGGGGGCGGAACAGCCGTTCACCATCTGGACGGATCATAAGAACTTGACGTTCATCCAGGCAACCAAGTGCCTCAATGGTCGGCAGGCACGGTGGGCCAGCTTCCTCAGTCGGTTTGACTTCACGCTGACTTATCGCCCCGGGTCCTGCAACACGAAGGCAGACTCCCTGTCCCGACAACACCTGAGGAGGGAGCCAGCTACAGAGGAGCCGACTCCCATCCTTCCTGAGGCCAGGGTGGTTGGCGTGGTTACCTGGGGTATCGAGACCGTGGTCAGGCAGGCGTTGCGCTCCCATCCCGCCCCAAGCCACGTCCCTCCATGCTGCCTATTCGTCCCGGACGCAGTCCGGCCCCGGGTTCTCCAGTGGGGCCATGCGAGTCAGTTTGCTTGCCACCTGGGTGTCCACCACACCTTCACCTTTCTGGCTTGGCGTTTCTGGTGGCCCACCATGAGGAACGACGTCAAGGACTTCGTAGGGGCCTGCTCCGTCTGTGCTCGCGGCAAGGCCTCTCACCAGGCACCCGCGGGTCTGCTGCAGCCCCTCCCAACTCCAAGCCGGCCCTGGTCCCATGTGGCATTGGATTTTGTCTCCGGACTGCCTCCCTCCCAGGGTAACACTGTGATCCTGACAGTGGTGGACCGCTTCAGTAAGGGAGTGCACCTGGTGGCCCTCCCCAGACTCCCATCGGCTTCTGAGACGGCGGACCTCCTGACGAGCCACGTGTTCTGTCTCCACGGCCTTCCCCTGGACGTCGTCTCGGACCGAGGGCCCCAGTTCGTCTCCCAGGTATGGCGGGCCTTTTGTAAGGGGTTGGGTGCCTCTGTTAGTCTCTCCTCTGGCTATCACCCACAGACTAATGGACAGACAGAGAGGATGAACCAGAGTGTGGAGTCTGCCCTCCGGTGTGTGGCCGCCAAGAAGCCCAGCTCCTGGAGCCGGTTCCTCCCCTGGGTTGAGTATGCCATCAACTCCCTGGTCAGCTCTGCCACCGGCCTCTCACCTTTTGAGGTGTCCCTGGGCTACCAGCCGCCTCTCTTTGCTGCGCAGGAGTCGGAAGTAGCAGTTCCCTCCGTGTAGGCCCGTCTGAACCAGTGACGTCGCGTCTGGGAGGTGACCAGAGCTGCTCTGCTCCGGGCAGCTGAGCGCGCCAGTCGGGGAGCCAACCGACGCCGGTCCCCAGCACCTACGTACCAACCAGGCCAAAGGGTGTGGCTGTCCTCGAAGGATCTCCCGCTTCAGTCCACCGCGAAGAAGCTGAACCCCCGGTTTGTCGGGCCCGTTGAGATCAGGAAGGTTCTCAGCCCCGCGGCGGTGAGTCTTAAGCTTCCGGCTTCCTTGAAGACCCATCCCGTTTTTCATGTGTCTCGGGTTAAGCCTGTCTCCCACAGTCCTCTGATGCCTCCGGCCCCGGCTCCGCCTCCCCCTGAGATCGTGGATGGGCACCCCCAGTGGAAGGTCCGCCGGCTGCTGGACGTCCGGCGCCGAGGACGGGGGTTCCAGTATTTGGTGGACTGGGAGGGCTACGGTCCGGAGGAACGTAGCTGGGCCTCCCGCCAGCTCATCCTGGACCCTGGGCTGCTCACTGAGTTCCATCATTCCCATCCCGACAAGCCGGGCAAGTCGTCTGGTGGCTCCCGTGGAGGGGGGGGGGTACTATTATGGCTCGCTCACCCCGCGCCGTGGCCCGCCCACCCCGCGCCGGTAGCCAATCGGCTCGTCAGGGCCGGGCTTAGTCATCAGGGCTGGGCTTAAGTTTGGTGGCCTCCCACGTGCCCGTTGTCAGTTCGTGTTGTAACCTCCCCGCACCCGCGGTAGCGGCTACTCTCCTCCCACGGTCCTTTTCTCTACGAACTCATCCCAGCTCTTGGTTCATGTTTTTCCCTTGCAAAGTTTCCCCGTGGAAGTATCCTGCCGTGTTCCCGTTTGGATTACCCGCGAGTTTTTTTCCCCCTTGGACTTTCCGTTTTTTCCTTGTCGCTCATTGCCTTCCTATGTTTAACTATTTGTACGCGTAAGGAATAAAGTATGCCAGTTTTCGGCTAACCCCATGTCTGTCTGGTGTCGTGCGCTTGGGGTCTTCCACAAACCCTAACAGTACACCCGAAAAGACTGGCTGTGTGGCTGTGCTACAAGAAACCGCCTTTTCTGCTTTCCCTGTCTTTTGTTCTCAACATGCGATAATGTCTGGACTAATTAACACAGGATTTTGTGACTTGAAAAATCTACCAAGAAGCCTCAGCAAACATGAACGATCAACTACTCATATTCAAAGCCAAATTGCTTTAAAAACTTTTGGATCTTCAAGAATAGATTTGTCTTTGGATGAACAACAGAGACTAAATATTTCCGTCCACAATGCTAAGGTAAAGTAAAACCGAGAGATTTTAAAAGACCTCATTAATGGAACCTGCTTCCTAGCCAAACAGGAATTGGCATTCGTGGTAACGATGAGAGTACACGCTCTTCTAATCGTGGCAACTATGTAAAACTATTACATGCTTTTGCTGAGAAAGATGAAAGGTTAGCTAGACATTTGGAGACATCCACTGTGTTTTCTGGCAGCCAAATGAATGGTGAATTGAAGCTACTATATCGGGTTCATATTGTAACGTGCATGGATAAGAAGACACGCTGGCCGCTGACTGGCGGGTCCGATCGTTCAGTCGAGCGGTTAGCGATGTCTCCTGCGGCGCGGGCGATACGGGTTTGCTTCCCGGCCGCGGCAGTTCCTGTGGTTGCGTTGTCCCCCGAATTCGCTACAATGTAAATCTGACTGAAAAAGTCAGTGCGTCACCAGCCACGAACCTGGTCCCCAGGTTCTCCAAATGGTCCATGGCTCGGTGGGGGCGGGGCACTAAGGGAGCGCCAGGGCCCTCTGCCGCCTCCGAGGGCAGTTCTGCTGGCCTTGGCTGTCGACGCGACATGGACTGTGGAGCTGCACGTGCGCTGCTGTGACTCCTACTAGGGCCGGTTCCGGTGTAGCAGAAGAGGGCCTATGACACATGGTGCTTTGGGCGGCCTGTTCGCCAGCGACGGCCCCCTGCATATTTCAGGGACTGTGTTTAGGGGTGATGGGGTCGTCGGGGGCTATGTAGCGACCAGGGGAGGCGGACGCTCCAACTGTCAGCGGCTCCGCGCTAGGGGAGTGCAATGGCTCATGGGACTGTTAATGTTTGCTGAAATTGTGTTTAAATTATGTGTTCATGTTCTTATTGTTGTGCTGTTTGTTTGATGGTTGACTCGGACTGAGTAGGTGACTATGTTACTGATTGACTGTAGGACCATGACTGGTCTTTGTAAGTTTGGGAATGACTTTGCTGCGGGAGGCCATTGTTTGGCAATTATGGGGAGGGGCAGAGTGAGGTGGTGCGGTGCATGAGACACAGTAGCTACCATTCTAAAATGCGTCCTTGCCCCTCCATGTTAAAATTAAATAGTCACGCTCAGGGTCGTGCGGTGTATTGGACACAGGAGTTGCAAATAAGAGATATCTCTATCTCTCCGTTCTTCCACGCCGGCTCACCACAATGTAAAAAAAAAAAAATCTAACCGGGAAGAATTAAAACTGTCCTCACTTCGTTTGAATGAGGGTGGGATTTGTGTACTCTCAGTTGCTTGTGTCAGATATTTATTTGTTTATATCAAAATTACAATCTTTAATTGGCTTAAATGCAAATTTTTGGCATAAGATTTTTTGTAATTTTTTTTTTTGCCAATATCAGTAATTTGATTGTGAATATCAGAAATACGGGCGTCCCTGCAGACGGCCTTGTCTGCGGGTGGGAAGCCGGATGTGAAGAGTAGGGTAATTGGCCAAGTACAACCGGGGAGAAAAAGGTGTGTGGGGGGGTCTGCAGCCCTCCCCGGATCGGTAGAGGGGGTGGAGCAGCGACCGAGACGGGTCGGAGGAGTGGGGTTATTGGCCAAAAAATAGATTCAGTTCTTCTTCTCCTTTCGGCTTGTTCCCTGTTTCCCAGGGGTCGCCACAGCGGAATCGACAGTTTCCATCGGTACCCTGTGAGGGCACAACACCGATGGCGGTCTTGTCAATCCGCATAAATGATCTGGCAAAATTTTACGTCGGATGCCCTTCCTGACACAACCACTAACATCAGTTCTAATAGGTGAAAATGCCAGTTGTTCAATTCAGAAATTAGGTTTTGCTTTCCAGAATGACAATCCAAATTCTCACAGTAAGTGACAGGAAAGCAAATCAATATCCTAGATGCAATTATTGTAGGATACTTGCTCAGTCCTCACAATGGGTGCTCAGTGTGACTGTAATCTAGGACACTGCAGCTTTAAGTTTTACTACAGCCGGTTTACGGCGTCGGTTTACGGCAGTAACACGGGACGTGGTTGATGCTATGCTGTACGTGTATGTGACGTTTATAAACACAGTTTGATTCAAAGTCGTGGTCCGAGTTTTGCTGGACACAACATTGGCGACGAAGATGGAGTTTTCACTCACGCCTCTCTCTCCCTTCCTGGCTCTACCCGGCGAACCACCGGTTCCTTGGACTCGCTGGCATGAATCGTTCGAGACATTCATCGCGGCTGCGGGTTTGGTGGATGTGGAAGACTCAAGGCAGAGAGCCCTGCTGATACACAGCTTGGGCATCGAGGGTCAGCGGATCTTTAGGACGCTCAGATCCACTCCTACATACGCGGCTTGTGTTGCTAAGCTCGCTGGACATTTTGCCGTTCCACAGAGCGTCATACTCCGGCGGATTGTTTTCCGTCAGCGCCAGCAGCGCGCGGGTGAGTCAGTACATCACTGCATAGCTGACTTGAGGGGTCTGGCTAGCCTCTGTAAATTCGGGGCTCTGGAAGATGAACTAATAAGGGACCAGCTGGCAGAACACACCAGTAACCATAAAGTCAGAGAGAAACTGCTCATGTCCCCTGATGATTTGACTCTGTCGAAGGCAGTGGAAATAGCATTCCAGGTGGAGTCTGCCGCTGGATTAGCATCTCAATTAGCATGTTCCCCACTATCCATGCTGGCAACACAGACTGTACAGCCCTCCTCGACTCCACCCGAACCCGAGGTGAGCAACGCAGAGGTGAATTTTGCTGGGCGCCAGAGAGCGCCAACACGCACGGCATGTAGTAATTGCGGCTCTTCAAATCACCCCACCCGTAGCCCTACCTGCCCGGCCAAAGGACAGACGTGTTCACGTTGCGGCAAGTTAAACCACTTTGCGAGGGTTTGTCGTTCCAACCCTGCTGCTTCCCCTCAAACGCAAAGTGTTTCCCGCCCACCGGCGCCAACGACCATCCATTCAGTAAGCTCCCAGGCCCGGCCCTTCAAGTGGTGCACTGTGGAATTGGACGGGGTGTGTTTGCCGCTCCTGCTAGACACAGGGGCTTCAAAGTCGTTACTGAACGTGTCCACAGTCCGACGTACGGCTATGCCAATTCCAAGATTGGTATGGTGGGTACCGTAGACTTTTCAATTCGGTATGGGACCAAAGCCCTCACCTCATTCACTTTCTAGGTGTCCCATCATGGAGCTAACCTTATGGGTCTGGATTTGTTCTGTGACTTAGGGTCTCTCTCATGGACAATGCTGGCTGTACCATCCTGGCTGTGGGCCTGTCATGGCAGCAGCACTGGCCTTCTCTGTTCAGCGGCCTGGGCTGCCTAACTGCTTTTAACCACCAGCCCCTCCTGAATCCGGAGGTGCGTGCAGTCATCCAGCCTCTGCGCCGCCTACCTCTTGCCCTGCGTGACGACGTAACTGCTGAACTGGGGAAGCTGCTAGACGCAGGCATAATCGAGCGCGTGGACACATCGCCCTGGATCTCCAACCTGGTGGTGGGAAAGAAAAAATCAGGAGGGCTGCGTCCATGCATCGATCTCAGGTCAGTGAACAAGGCGGTGATTCCGGATAAGTAACCACTACCGACAGTAGAGGAGTTGACGGCCAAATTTCACGGCTCCTCCGTGTCCTCAAAACTCGACCTCCGCCAGGGCTACCTGCAGGTCCCACTACACCCAGACAGCCGTGACCTCACTGCCTTTGTGACACACACTGGGGTTTACCGCTACGCACGTATGCCATTCGGCCTCAGCTCTGCCCCCAGTTGCTTTCAGAAAATTATGTCCACCATATTTGCCGGCATTCCTGGGGTGGTCATCTACCTGGATGACATTGTGGTGCACGGCCCGACTGCAGCCGTCCATGATGAGCGCCTCACTAGGGTGCTCAATGTCCTCGCCAGCCACAATCTCACGCTGAATGGCGAGAAGTGCACCTTCTCAGTACCCGCCATCGAGTTTGTGGGTTTCCGCCTGACTGCTGATGGCATCAGCCCGCTCCTTTCTAATGTGGAGGCAATACAACGCCTCCCTGAACCCACATGCTCGACCCAGCTCGCTTCCTTCCTGGGTATGACGGCTTATTACTTGCGCTTCCTGCCTCAGTATTCTTCAACCACAACCCCACTACGGGAACTCCTAAAAAAGGATGCGGCCTGGACATGGACCCCGGCCTGCTCTGCAGCTATGCGCCAGCTTAAGGAACAGCTTACATCTCCCCCGGTGCTGGCACATTTTGACATTAACAGCCCCACTATAGTGACCTGTGACGCCTCCAACACAGCAGTGGGCGCTGTGCTGTCCCAGCTCCAGCACGACACCGAGCGCCCTGTTGCATTCGCCTCTCGCTCACTCACTGCGGCTGAATAGAAATACTCCGTGGGGGAGCGGGAGGCATTGGCATGTGTGTGGGCGTGTGAGCGTTGGCACATGTACCTGTATGGGAGGCACTCCACGCTGCGGACTGACCACCAGGCCCTTACGTCCCTACTAGCTTTGTCGGGGTCAGGACACAAACCGCTGCGGGTCCACCGCTGGTCCGAGAGGCTCCAGCAGTACAACTTCTCCCCTCAGTTCACCCCAGGTCGGGATAACGTAGTGGCGGACCTTCTTTCCAGAGCTAGCCCTGGCCCCGCACCAGACTCAGGCCCAGACCTAACGGAGCCAGACCTCATTCAGATGTTGCACGCCCCACTCCAAGCTGCAATGTCTCTCCAGGACCTCCAGCTTGCCTCGGTGGCGGACCCCCTCCTCTCCCAACTGCGTACCTTCATCCGGGAGGGCTGGCCCCTGACGGTCCCTGAGGAGCTGGTACAGTATAGGAGGGTCAGGGAGGAGCTGTCCTGTTGGCATGATGTCTGCGTGGCTCGGGGGCTCTGCACATTGGTCCCTGTCGGCTTGCGGGCACGTATCCTGGCCATGGCCCATGAAGGTCATTTGGGCATTGTGAAGGTGAAGCAGCGTTGCAGGAGCCTTGTGTGGTGGCCGGGCATTGACAGGGACATCGAGGCCACGGTAAAAGACTGCACAGCCTGCCTTGTCAGTGGGAAGACCGGCCTGCCGGCCCCACCCCCACTACAACCAGTACACTGGCCTGCCACTGCCTGGGAGCACATCCAGGTGGATATCTGTGGGGAGCTCCATGGTGTCCCGCATAGTCAGCGCTTCCTTGTGGTGGCACACGACCTGCACTCTAAGTGGCCGGAAGTGATCGCTGCGGGTTCGGTCACGACCCAGGTGGTCACTGCCTTCCTCGCCTCTCTGTTCGCCAGATGGGGGATCCCTAACAGGATCACTACGGATAATGGCCCGCAGTTTATCTCAGCTGAGTTTGCAGCTTTCCTGACAGACAAAGGGATCGACCACATTCGCACTGCCTTTTGCCACCCAGAAGCCAATGGGGGTGTGGAAAGGTTCAACCAAACACTAAAAAACATCTGGCTGACGGTCTACCTTTCTCAGCTGCTTTACTTCACACCATGCTGCACTACCGGGCGACACCACACTCAACCACAGGCAGCTCACCAGCCCACCTCATGATAGCCCGGGAGCTCCAACTTCCTGTTGGATCGCCTGCGAGCACAGTTGGCTACCGCACCTGCATCGGTAACGCCGGTCCAGCACAGCAGCAGGGTCGCTGGCCGTCAACATCAGATGAAACAGCGGTTTGACATGAGGCGTAAAGTGCGTGCGCTACAGCTCACAGTTCTGGACTGGGTCCGGGTCCGTCGGCCGCACCGGGATCACAAATTGCTCTCCTTCTGGTCGGCACCACTGCAGGTCACCGGTCAGCTAGGTGCAGCGACATTCCGCCTCTCTGATGGATCACGGTGGCATGCCAGCCGACTTCACAAGGTAACTCCACCTAACACCACACACCCCAATGCCTCGGAGAACTGGGGTTCCATGGCAGCAGACTGTGACTTTCCCATAGCACAGCCAGAACCCGCAGAGGGACACCCAGCTGAGGGTGGGGGCCCCGCAGCTGATCATGAGGCCCACCCAGCTCGAGCTTGGGCTCCACCAGGCTATCTGAAAGACTATGTTACGGACTTCTGACGTTAAGGTTAGTTAGAGCGTGGCCTGTCACGTGGCAGAATAATCCACATGGCTACGCTGGTAACTGGTAGTCCACCCAGTTTACCTAGTTGTGATACAGTTCATTCATGTTCACTCTTCTGGTGATTTCTGTTGAGGCGGGGAGAAAATGTTGTGTATAAGTCACAACAGTGTTGACTGTAGTCTAGGACACTGCAGCTTTAAGTTTTACTACAGCCGGTTTACGGCAGTCGGTTTACGGCAGTAACACGGGACGTGGTTGATGCTATGCTGTACGTGTATGTGACGTTTATAAACACAGTTTGATTCAAAGTCGTGGTCCGAGTTTTGCTGGACACAACACTACGGTTATCCACATTGCTGATACGAAAAGTATATATTTAATATGTTCCAATTCTTTACGAGACAGTACGAGACAGACGGGCTTGTACTGTCTCATAAAGAATTTACTTGACTGAGTGGGTTATTTTGCTCATTTGTTGAGCAGTTTCCCTACCGTTGAGTGTTTCTTTAAATAAAGTTATTCAATATGTTCTGATTAAGTGATGAATACACGCAAAATGAATATGCTCAAAATATCCCTAGGAAGTTACCGTAGTTAGCCAGTACCATTTTAAAACAGATTTTTTTATGTTGGATTTAATGACTAATTTTTTTTCTCTCGAAATACGTGAATAGACACAAGTAATACAGAACAGAATCAAACTCAAGTATTCAACGAGCAAGCTTTATTAGGGTAAGACCCCCCCTAAATGATAGCTAGACAGGGGGGGGGGGAAAGTCATATACCCCTCCAGCTGACATAATGAAACATTCCAAGTGAGCGTAATGGAAGACCTGTAAGTGAGAAAGATCAAGTCTGTGACAGCGGAGAAACTTGAGTTTCATAACAACTGATAATTGTACACAGGTACGTGCTGTTAAAGCTGTACGAGTGAACTCAGTATCTTACGTTTGCTGATGATAATACCAGGGTTTGTCGTGCTGTCAGAGCGAATGTGGAGCAACTACAACGAAGAAGCCCGTTTGCTAAATATAGCTAGCTATCTACCTGCTAGCTAAGTAGCTACTGGCTGCGGCTTCTACGGGCTAAAGTGGGACTTACGGGACGTTAGCAGGAAGCAGTAGTTAGCATTGTAGCTTGATGCTACCAGTCTTTTAGCTAGCACTCCTATTTTGGGATTGGCATTCTGCTAGCTGGTAAATTTCCCAATTTCATAACTGTACCGTGTAGCTTTGTAACTAGGCCGTTCATTCAAGCGACCATAACAAACCACGGTACAAGATGGATGTCGACTCATGCGAAATAATTAGCAGTGGAAAAAGTGCAAGGTTCTGTAATGTTATTAAGGTTAAATCAATTGCTTTAATTGAGAGAAACAACACCGGGCCTAGTTTCTGTTAGTTGCAGGTACGCCCCTACTTGTATCACAGATAAACTCATAGTCTCGTAGATGAAGACACTGGTGTGTTTAGCAGTCTGACAAGTCAAATTACTTTGTTACTCTTTTCTGGCTACCCTGGTCTCTATTTACATTGGTGAGGATCGTCAATAATGACAGCCCATGAACTTGACCGCACTGCTTATCTCAACCTTTCTTTGTCAGGTAACTACCATACTTTGACCAGTTGAATAACTGTTTATTAAAAGAAAATGATTGGGAGACTTAGTTTGTGTCTGTTGATTTGTTAACTTAAGACTCCATTCCTATTGCTGTATAACTTACATGCTCATGATTATCATAACCTATATTTATTATAGAATAAATCTAAATCAGACACCATCTAAGACTTCCTATGAGTGACTGATAGAAGAAGAATGATTTTGAAATAGGAGTGTGAGGTTTCTTTTTAAGATTAATTGTAATTTCTTGCTAAACACAAATCTGTTTTTCCTCTAAATGCAATGCGTTTTACTGATACCCGGGCCTAGTTCAGTAATCAGTTGAAAACATTTGAATAAGGATACATTGAATGTTTGTCTTGAATATGTTGTGAGTATATGATATAATGATTGTCATGAACAGATTATTCTGCAAAAGTATATTGATTCATTTATGTATTGTTCTCTCAGGCTAACAGAGAAAGCATACAATGTCCTTGAAGCCACGGGTGGTGGATTTTGACGAGACATGGAACAAACTACTGACAACAATCAAGGCAGTTGTGATGCTCGATTATGTAGAAAGAGCTACGTGGAACGACCGGTTTTCGTATCCTATATAAACTTGAGTTTTGGAGAGAGTAGTATTACTTTCTGAGTGCCCAGTATTTGAGTGTTTCATTTAAATTGTATCATAACAGTTTTCTGTTAGTCAGCACAGGGTCTCGAGACAGCAAGCCAAACTATTGGTCATTATCATAAAGCGGTTGGATTGAAAGCAGTTTGCTTATTGTATTTGAGCTTTGTATCAGCACAAGTGGCTAACTCAAAAATAGGATTAATAGTTCAGTGTCTAGTTTTACCAATATAATGAGGGCATGCAAAGATTTAGGCTAGCTCATCAGGTTGGTGCTATTCCTCAGTGTAATCATATTTGCGATGTCTGAAATGACATACAGAGCTTTTAATCTGTTGCATTTATGAAACTAAGTGGATTAACACCAACATTAAATAGTTGATAACTGAGGAAAAGTAAGTTTGAAAAGTTCCATTGCCTTTTTAAATGGAATTTCTAACATTTATCCTCATTAACTATTCTTAACATTGACACCAGTGACATATATGCCCTGTGTGTTGCATACCCAGAGCCCCTGGGTGAGAGGTTGTACACAGAGACCAAGGTGTTTCTTGAGAATCATGTCCGACAGTTATATAAGGTAAACTACAACAATATAAGCTTGCAGAAAACACTTTGTTGTTACCATGTCATGCTGTTCTCTATAACGGTTGTCACCCATCTGTGTGTGTTTCAGAAAGTCCTGGAGTCAGAGGAGAAGGTTTTAGTGATGTACCACAGATACTGGGAAGAGTACAGTAAGGGAGCTGACTACATGGACTGCTTATACAGGTAACGTTACTCCCCCTTTTTGTCTGCATGGTGACATCTGCTTCCACTTTGTGTTAACACAGTGAGGAAGAGAATAAACTGAATATCTTAAGGGTTGTATGGATACATAACAACAGATAGGTAATAATACAATTAACAGTATTAATGTTAATTAATGTGGGAATGTTACATTTCTACACCACGCTTCCGGTGTGGGGAGATGGCGGTGTGAATTGATGTTTGCAGCAGCCTCACCCAGTACTGGTGTGGGAAAATGGTGGCACGAACGTACGTTTACGGCGGCCTCACCCAGTACCGTCCGTGCAGTGTGTTTGTCCACGTCTGCGTCTTAAGTTTGTTTTGGCTTCTTTTGATGGCTGGGAGAGCTGGCGCTGGATTGGCTGGGAGAGCTTGCTCTGCTGCCTCCCCTTGGGCCCAGGGACCATGGCCCTGACTGGAGCTGTGCCCGAAGAGGTAACATCAAGGGCGGTCTGACAGGACGCAGAAGCGGGGTAGGCTTAGCTAACTGCTAGGTCATGTAGCCCGGCAGTTCCAATAACACCGAAGGTGGTCTGGCAGTGGCCTCGCCTAGCATTGACTATGTTTTTTTTTTCGGCGTGTGGAGTGCGGGGAGGTGTGTTGAACATGTCTGGCTGGGAGAGCTGGCGTTGGATCGGCTGGGCGAGCCCGATCTGCTGCGTCCGGTGGCCCAGGGACCGCAGCCCTGCCGGAGCTGCGCCTGAAGAGGAAACACCGAGGGTGGTCTGACAGGATGCGGAAGCAGGGCAGGCTAAGCTAACTGCTAGCCCATGCAGACCGGCAGTTCCGACAGTCATCCTGGCTGGCGTTCATTCTCTGTGGACAGTGGAATTTTTGAACTGTGTTGCACTGAGTGGACTGTGTTGTTAACTGTTTGTGGGTTGTTTTTTTTTTGTTGCTTTGTTCTCTCTGGTTTTGTATGTTTTTGGTGGTGTCGTTTTTGGGAAATATTGGATGTGTGTTTTGTCTTTTGTGTCGCACTGCTGTGTGCTGGGGGAAACAGAATTTCATTTCTATTGTGTACACAAGTACATGAAAGAAATGACAATAAATTGTTCCTGATCCTGAACAGAAATCAGTTAGGATTCAGTTGTAAGCTTGTTGATGTGTTATATGACAGAGTTCTAAAAGCCACTGTTTTTAAAATGTCTTTGTTGCTCAGAATAAAACATGTTGCCATCACAATGTACTGTCCCACTTGGATATTACAATAATACCATGAAATGCATAGTATGAGGTGCCAGCAGCCATTTAGTGAGCCCCGATTTATTCAAAATCAATACCCCTTTGGACAGGTGTCCGATCTATTTTTAAGAGTGCTTCCCGCCACACTGTGTGCGTGCGTGTGTATGTGCGTGCGTGTGCATTGCATACCAATGCACTTGTGATTTACTGTCATTATGAGAGAGGAAGTGGAAGTAAGGCTGATGACTCTTGTAGTGACATAGTAGAGGTCAGCTCTTGAGAGGACAGTGTTGCTTTCTATTTGGTACTGCGCTTTATTTATATTCATCAGATATAGGCACACTGTTGTGAACAAATTCCTGGATTGAGGAGACAGGACTGAAGGAATTTGTTGGTGCCAGGTGAATTGGATTGGGGTGTTAACTTTGCCTACCATCCCTAATTTTAGCAGTCATTTAGCACTTTGTCATGCCTATTTTTTCATTTGTCAAACCTTGAGTAAACAAGAGAAGAGGGGGCAAGTGACATTGCTGTCCTGCTGATAAAAGCGGACCGCACAGCTGTGAAAGCAACTCATCATTTCAGCTAGATTGAGCCTTTAAAGTTCAGCATGAAGACAGTCATCCAAATCAGAGTTCTGGTAGTCAAAGTGAGGGACATTTGTCTTACTGTTGGCTTACCCTTTGGTTCCATTGCCACTAAGTGAGGACACTGGGGTGCACATATAGATGCTTATCTTTGCTATTTCTGAGGCTGTTGATTGTGATATTTTTACTGGGTATGCATATTTTGAGTAACACTCTTTTCTCATCTTGCTCAGGTATCTCAACACTCAGTTTATCAAGAAGAACAAGTTAACAGAGGCAGACCTCCAGTATGGCTATGGAGGGGTGGACATGAATGAGCCGCTCATGGAGATTGGAGAGGTACATTTTCTGATCAACTTATTGCGGTGGGTGGGGGCACCCTGGTGGCTCACCTGGTAGAGCGTGTACCACATAAGGCTGAGTCCTTACCGCAGCGGCCTGGGTTCGACTCTGGCCTGGGCCCTTTGCTGCATGTCATCCCCTCTCTCTCTCTCTCTCCCCTGCCTTTCCTGTCTCTCTCAACTATTGCTATCTAATAAAAAGGTGGAAAATGCCCCCCCCCAAACAAAAAAACAAACAAACCCAAAACTTAATGCAGTGGAAAAAATTTATGAATTCTGGATTGGATTAATTTCTCTGCCAGCACACCTCTTTTAGAAGGCAGATACCCTTTTCCCCCCATTCACCACCACAGATGCACATATGCAATGGGGCTTTTAAGTCCAAGCAAGAAGACAACATGCAAAGAACAAAGGATAGATAACTGGTTCAACATCTGTGACCGAGTACCAAGGACAAGCTGTTACCCTCCACTTCCCAATGCAAATGGACTAGAGTGGGACTTAACTGTGTTGCAATGCAGTGACATGCTGTCTTGTCTTTGTCATTTCAGCTGGCACTTGACATGTGGAGGAAACTGATGATCGAGCCCCTTCAAGGTGTCCTGATCCGGATGCTGCTGAACGAAATCAAAAAGTTAGTCTGTCACACATTTTGAGCCAGCAGTAGTTCTTTAGTGATGAAATTTCCTTCCCATTATTCAACATGCATATCCAACTTGCCAAGCTGTCTGCCTTTGTAGAGATAAGAGAAATGACATTTTCTGCTGCACATTTTGCTTTGTGGCTTTTACACCATTTACTCTGGGACCTCTGCTTTGTGGTTGTCCTCTCCACACATTTTTAGTAATTAGTATCCCAAAGCCTAGATTTTGTGCCAGTGTTTCACAATACAAATGATCCAATACAGTTACACATAGCTGCATCAGATGCTGTACATGGGTTTATCACCAGACAGGCAGTCTAGCTGTTATGCAGTCGTTAGCCTTTAACTACGCAAATTTTTAACTTACTAATTAACTTAAAACTTATTAATTTAACTAGTCTCATAAAAGAATCAGCTGTGATAAGACTTTTTCCCCCCCTCCAGTGACCGTTGCGGTGAGGACCCCAACCAGAAGGTAATTCATGGGGTTATCAACTCCTTTGTTCATGTTGAACAGTACAAGAAGAAGTTCCCGCTAAAGGTGAGCCAGCAGCATCTTTTCTACCTTATCCCTAAGAATTTCAACTGGACTATTACATCTGTCTTTGTTAACTTGGCTGGTATGAGCCCCGAACTGCTTCCATGAGCACAATAAAACACTTTCCATAAAGAAGACAATGTGAGTAATCAAGTTTCATCTTTATGTACATTTATATGTTTTCTTTATTTGTTCTTCCCTATCCTGTTTTTTTCCACAATCTTCCCATGCCTTTCAGTTTTATCAGGAAATCTTTGAAGGGCCATTTCTGACAAAAACGGGAGAGTATTACAAACAGGAAGCCTCCAATCTTCTTCAAGAGTCCAATTGTTCACAATATATGGAAAAGGTATAATTGATGGATGGATGGATGTACGTTCATTGCTGGCATAAAATTTTTGTCTTACCTGTGATGGGCTGGTGTTGACACTGTTCTCTTGCTTTTGTTCTCTGGATTTTGTGTTGTGCATGTCTTGAACAACCCAAAGATATGGCTTGGCAGTCTTTCACCTTGTTATTATTCTGTTGTAGCTTTGATGAGGCCCCCAGTGAAGCTAGTTAGAAGTGTGTGTGTGTGTGTGTGTGTGTGTGTGTGTGTGTGTGTGTGTGTGTGTGTGTGTGTGTGTGTGTGTGTGTGTGTGTGTGTGTGTGCGTGCGTGCGTGCGTGCGCGCACGCGCGCACGCGCGCTTATCTGCTAAGCCACACATCCAATAGATGAGTGTGGGTTTACTCTTCATGTCTCAACTTCCAGACTGCGTCAGTCTGGTGACTTAAGAGTTTTAATTAGCCATACATTTAACTCGCCAAGAGTAAGATAATAAACCCCTAGTCACTTCAAACATCATTCTCTTCCTCTCTCCCTCTCTCTGTCTCTCTCTCTCTCTGATGAAAATTTGTTGCAATTATCAGATTTCTGTGATACATTTACCCCTAACACCTGTAAACAGGATAATCAACCAAGCTTTACCAGGCACCCTGGGGCAGTGTTGAGGGCAGTCTACCTTCAGTCTTGTTGAAAAGCTGCTGAGCTGAAACCTCAGAAAGAATTGACATGCAATATAACTTTAAGTGTAGGAGAAAGCTAGGACCCCTGAATACAATCTCCTCTTTTGTCAGGACAAGCTCAGAAGTACAGTAGCTGCATATCTGACTCAGTTTGTACTTTTCCAGTTGTCATGTCAGTGCTTTTTTGTTTTGTGTTTTTTTGTTTTGTTTTGTTTTGTGTTTTTTTGCACTTACACTTTTTTTCTCAGTTTGATATGCTGCCTGTGAAGGAATACTTGCAAACATGCAAACACATTTTCACTCAATACTACATTGATACATACACATATAATTTATAATTTAATTCATTAATAAAAAATGTAATGTCATCCTGACTTTCTTTGTGAGCAGGGAGCCAGTTTTATGCATCTTGCATAGAAACACACCTTTCTTTCCGTCATCTCTTCTAGGTCTTAGCACGACTGAAAGATGAGGAAGTCAGATGTCGAAAATACCTACACCCCAGTTCCTATGCCAAAGTCATCCACGAATGCCAGCAGAGGATGGTGGCAGACCACCTTCAGTTCCTTCACGGAGAGTGCCAGAATATCATCCGGCAGGAGAAGAGAGACGGTCAGTCCCCACACGTCCTAACTTCTCTGCCCCTACCTTCCACCCTTGCACACCTAATTGCTTTTTCAAGATCGATTAAAAGGCTTTCCTCATTGAATTGAAACACATTTTTAGTCATCACACAATGGATTAAATAACCCTAGATATGCCTATAGATTAGCTCTAATATAAAGGCAGTCCCTGACAGTTAACAAATATTTCATATGCATATATCACACTAACTTGCCTCAATATAAGCTCTGAATATGTTTTCACCTTAGGCCAACAAGTTGTTGTATTTTGCCATCTCTTACAATGTTATTTTTTTCAGAGTTTGTAGTCACATTAATCATCACTTAATCATTTGGTGTGTTCTGGAATTAGATTGCTCATAAGCATGCCACTCAGAAAATTGTTGAACTGGCCTTAAAGGGAAACAATCTCGATTTTCAACATTATCTCTCTATATATGTTGTGGGGATAACACTCCATTTACAACCATGATACTGCACAGTCTTCTGTGTGTCTCTTAAATGCTGCTAAAATTGTACAGAAAAGTGATGTCACCGGCGGACACTTCTCAACACAATTTCGGTGGCAATTAAGAGACACAGAGAAGACTGCTCAGAATCATGGCTGCTATTGGAGCGTTATCCATTATCCAAATCACTTATCCTGCTCAGGGTCGCGGGGATGCTGGAGCCTATCCCGGTAGTCATTGGGCGGCAGGCAGGGAGACACCTTGGACAGGCCGCCAGTCCATCACAGGGCTGACACACACACACATTTACACCTAGGGACAATTTAGTATGACCGATTCACCTGACCTACATGTCTTTGGACTGCTCTAAACACCGAATCCTACAACATAAATAAAGAAATAATGTTGAAAAATCATGATTATTTCCCCTTCAAAGGATACATTCACTTTTCTTCAACTCAGACCCTAGGGGCCTTCTTTAGAATCGTACAGACAAAAAAAATTTATTGATTGCTTCACTAATGACAAACTTTTGACTTTGCTGAATCTGCTCGCTGCGCTTCACATTCCAATGGGGCAATCTTTTGAAAGTTTTTAAAAACTGGTCTGTGCTATACTATGTCCTTTTAGGAAAATTAGAAGCTCACAGTACAGTCATACATGTATTTATATGTTTCTTTTAAAATATAGTTGCAAATCATATTATAAAGTTAAAACGACTTTATTTGGCACTAACGCAAATATGTTTTCCTTAGTCAATCCATACCTGATTTTATTTTTTCCTACAGGCCTGTTAGGCTACAGGATGTACTGTTCTCACAAGTGCGAACGTTTACATAGCTAATGTGCTGCTTACACAAAACAACCTGTATAGGCCTTGGTTTCACATGTAACAAATGAGTTAGACACACACACACTCGAACCTTATTGAGATGTGTGACTTATTGAGATGTGTGACTTAATCATGTGTCTTTCTGTGCTCTGTGTCCAGACATGGCCAATATGTACACCCTGCTCCGAGCTGTTTCCAGCGGTTTACCTCACATGATCCAGGAGCTACAGGTCCATATCCACAATGAGGGCCTTCGTGCCACCAGCAACCTCTCTCAGGAAAACGTCAGTACTGCATGTTCATGTGCACACAAGCATGCAATTGCATGCGCAGATATTTGTGTACTTAGGCATTTGTGTGTGTTCAAATTTGCTAGCAAACTTTTTTTTTGTAGTAAATGAATCTTCATGTTATCCCTTTTAATGAATATGTTTACTTTTCAGTAATATAGAATATCCCTTTCACTGATTTATACCTTTTGAAGGTGAAAGGTTAAATGTTTTCAGATATTCATACATTTTGGGTTTGAAAATTTTTAATTTTGCCTAATATAACGCAGACCACTGGTGATAAATGGACACATGGCGTGAAAATATCTTTTTTATTATCTCAACCTGTACCATCCCTGTCCTAATACATTACTTGTCTCGCTCTTTTGTTTCTCCCAGATGCCAACCCAGTTTGTCGAGTCAGTGCTAGAGGTTCACAGTAAATTTGTTCAGCTCATTAACACAGTTTTGAATGGGGATCAACACTTCATGAGTGCACTTGATAAGGTATTGACCCCTAATTCTGGAGGCTTGGGCTTCTAGAACAGAGGATTTGTTAATTATAAGACACAGCCACTAGATGGTGAGAGTGAGGGGGGACAATTCTCTTCTGTAAATAGAAAGAAAAACTGATCAATGAATAAATATCATCTTAGCATATTTCAACGTGGTCTCAGTTGGAATCTTACAAAGCAGTTTCCACAACCTCAGTGTCTTGAGTGGATCTCTCATAATTCACTACAATTAATCACTTACAGTGCAATGGTATATTCTGTATTTGTTTCTAATCTCATCTTCTCTTCTTCTATTGTCTTTGTTTTGGATTGTTTATATACTATTTTATTATATATATATAGATATATATATCTATATATAAAACTTTGTTTAAAGAAACACTCAATGGTAGGGAAAGTGCTCAACAAATGAGCAAAATAATCCAGTGAGTCAAGTAAATTCTTTATGAGACAGTACAAGCCTGTTTCATGATGATTGCTTATGGCATGAAACAGGCTTGTACTGGCTCATAAAGAATTTACTTGACTCACTGGATTTTTTTATATATATATATACATACATACATACACTACCGTTCAAAAGTTTGGGATCACCCAAACAATTTCGTGTTTTCCATGAAAAGTCACACTTATTCACCACCATATGTTGTGAAATGAATAGAAAATAGAGTCAAGACATTGACAAGGTTAGAAATAATGATTTGTATTTGAAATAAGATTTTTTTTACATCAAACTTTGCTTTCGTCAAAGAATCCTCCATTTGCAGCAATTACAGCATTGCAGACCTTTGGCATTCTAGCTGTTAATTTGTTGAGGTAATCTGGAGAAATTGCACCCCACGCTTCCAGAAGCAGCTCCCACAAGTTGGATTGGTTGGATGGGCACTTCTTTGAGCAGATTGAGTTTCTGGAGCATCACATTTGTGGGGTCAATTAAACGCTCAAAATGGCCAGAAAAAGAGAACTTTCATCTGAAACTCGACAGTCTATTCTTGTTCTTAGAAATGAAGGCTATTCCATGCGAGAAATTGCTAAGAAATTGAAGATTTCCTACACCGGTGTGTACTACTCCCTTCAGAGGACAGCACAAACAGGCTCTAACAGGTACTATTTAATGAAGATGCCAGTTGGGGACCTGTGAGGCGTCTGTTTCTCAAACTAGAGACTCTAATGTACTTATCTTCTTGCTCAGTTGTGCAACGCGGCCTCCCACTTCTTTTTCTACTCTGGTTAGAGCCTGTTTGTGCTGTCCTCTGAAGGGAGTAGTACACACCGGTGTAGGAAATCTTCAATTTCTTAGCAATTTCTCGCATGGAATAGCCTTCATTTCTAAGAACAAGAATAGACTGTCGAGTTTCAGATGAAAGTTCTCTTTTTCTGGCCATTTTGAGCGTTTAATTGACCCCACAAATGTGATGCTCCAGAAACTCAATCTGCTCAAAGAAGTGCCCATCCAACCAATCCAACTTGTGGGAGCTGCTTCTGGAAGCGTGGGGTGCAATTTCTCCAGATTACCTCAACAAATTAACAGCTAGAATGCCAAAGGTCTGCAATGCTGTAATTGCTGCAAATGGAGGATTCTTTGACGAAAGCAAAGTTTGATGTAAAAAAAATCTTATTTCAAATACAAATCATTATTTCTAACCTTGTCAATGTCTTGACTCTATTTTCTATTCATTTCACAACATATGGTGGTGAATAAGTGTGACTTTTCATGGAAAACACAAAATTGTTTGGGTGATCCCAAACTTTTGAACGGTAGTGTATATATATAGCGTTTTTTTCCCCGAAACCGTCAGTGGGGTTGTTATAAGTGCTCAACTAATGAGCGGGATATCATGGACTAATGAGAAGCAGAATATATATATATATATATATATATATATATATATATATATATATACACACACACACACACACACTTTCTTTTTTTATCTACTGTTTTTATTGCTTATATTGTGTTGTTGTTGTTGTTTTTTTTCTTTAACAAGTTCACAAGAAACCACTAAGCTAAATTCCTTTTATGTACAAATATACTTGGCCAATAAAAGGATTCTGATTCTCATATGCTGTTTGTGTGTTCTCTTATCAGGCATTGACATCAGTGGTGAACTACAGGGAGCCTAAGTCCATCTGCAAAGCCCCTGAACTGGTGAGTAGATGCACATATATTTATACACATAGATGTAAACATCCACAGAGCCTTGACTTGATCTTCTCCTCCCTGGTGTGCCTTTACACAGCTGGCCAAGTACTGTGACAATCTGCTGAAGAAGTCTGCAAAGGGAATGACGGAAAACGAGGTGGAGGACAAGCTGACCAGCTTCATCACAGTGTTCAAGTATATTGATGACAAGGATGTCTTTCAGAAGGTGACTAGACTGCACTAAACTGGCCAAATAAAAAACAACAGTTTTATCCAGCTTTCTCGCAATATTCTAAATTATAGGCATTATTAAGTATGGCCGTTTGGGCTAAATTAGTTTGATAAGTATTATTCAAGTTCTGTGTGTCCATAGTTGTGTAGTACCTAGTCTTGAACAACTCAAAAATAGATCTGTCTTTTTTTGCTTTTGTTTTGTTTGTTTTTTAAAATATTTTTCCCCAGGGCTGATCCACAAATATTTGTGTGTATGTGTATTTTCATTTTAACGCCTGAAGCCATGGTTTGTGTCTTTTTCAGTTTTATGCCAGAATGTTAGCAAAACGGTTAATACATGGCCTGTCATTGTCAATGGACTCAGAAGAAGCCATGATCAACAAACTAAAGGTAAAATATAAAGTTCTAAGCTTGGTTTACACAAAGCCTGGCCCTGAATTAAATGTCACCAAATATCTAGTAAATCTTAGATTGGAGTGGTTATCTATCAATGATTATATTATTTGCCAGTGACCCTGAAGGACATGCTCATTAAATTCCTCCATGTCTGCTTCCCTCCTTCACCACCTTTCTTTCACCTTGTCTTTTCTTTACCCCAACTTCCCTCACCTCCTTCCTCCTCCACTTTGCTAAAAACTGCAGCAAGCGTGTGGCTATGAGTTCACGAGTAAGCTCCACAGAATGTACACAGACATGAGTGTAAGTGCCGACCTCAACAACAAGTTCAACAATTTCATCAAGACGCAGGAGACAGTGGTGGACCTAGGCATCAGCTTCCAGATTTACGTATTACAGGTGAGGAGGGGTTGGGGACTGAGGGGTGTGCATGTAGATAAGAGGAAAGGGCTGAGAAAATTGATTCAGTAGACCGTGTTGAGCTTGGGCTTCAGTTTAACAGTTAATGAAAAATGGGTAGGGGAGATGTGGATTGATGGGTGGATGTGTGGACATTGTGTTGGGATTGTAGGGTAGGGCTGGGGAGCTGACATTCATTTATCAATATGCAGGATCTGACATTATGGCCACCTCTGCAGTTTTGGACAGGCACATTTAGATGCGCCAACCCTCTGTGAATAGTACACATCTATTGAAATTCTAATTAGTAGTCACGCCTATTTACGTATGAAACCAATCGTTGGTTTCGGTTGTTATGCAACTGTGCTGTTTATAATGTTGGGGGGTACCTGCAGTCAGTTGAGACTGACGAAATCACTTGGATGAGTGATGAAACGTTTCTCCCACTAAACCTTGTGTTCAGATGAACTGATTCACCTTTCTTTGATTTCTTTACCTGGATTATTGAGCATGCATCAAGTCATGTTGATTTTGTTGCATCACTTGCCTTGTGCCATCATTCAGGGTATATGCACAGAACTAAAAAGTCTAAATGAGAATTTAAAATTGATATGATAATTTCTAGATCTTAAATGCTGAAACTGGACTAATAAGTATAACAGAAAAAATATGGTCTTTTGTAGTATCCGCAAGGGTAGTAATGGCCAGGGTGTCTGTAGAGTAATCATGACCTTGTTCATTTGGTTGACACTGGTCACTGTTTCTCTTTTTAAACTTGCTGTGTGGAAGTTTTGTCTCCCTTTTCTGGCAGTGAGAATAATTATTTCTCTTCTTTCAGCGCTCTCTAATGAGTAAAAGTTACCAATGGCTATCAGTGTTTGTCCTCGCCGTCGATCGCTTTGACTTGAAAATCCTTCCTCTGAATGCCGAGTTTCTTTTTTCTCTGAAACATCAGAAATTTTTCTTGGATGCTTCTCAGGTTTTTCCAACATAGCTACCAAGCCTGGAAGCTTTCTGGCAGAAAGCCCTGAAGGCAAGCCAATCAACAATAATAATAATAAGAAATTAAATGTATGTAGCACTTTTCTAACACTCGAAGTCACTTTACAATAAACAGGGTGAAACAAGAAAACAGATAAACTTAACACAAACATACAGGGGTAGATGGTTATGGGGGCTACAAGAGGGAGAAGCGGCAGCCACACACGACGCCAGCAGTACTCTCCCATGGCGTGGATTTTGCTATTAAGAACAGCCTCATCAACCACCTCTCCAAACTCTCTGTGGGCATCAATGAATGCCTAATGTCCATACGCCTGACGCTTGCAGGCGGCCAAAAGGCCACTGTTGTTAGTGCCTACGCTCCAACACTTGATGCACAGGGTGAAGTGAAGGAGGCCTTCTATGCTGACCTGGACAACATCTTAACCAAAGTCCCCAAGGAGGACAAGCTAATCCTGCTAGGAGATTTCAATGCCAGGGTGGGACGAAACCACAGTCTATGGAGAGGCAAAATAGGGAAGGAAGGAGTTGGCAACATGAACTCCAACGGCATATTACTGCTATCAAAGTGCTCAGAACACAGCCTGGTCATCACCGACACACTTTTCCGCCAAAAGAATAAACTCAAAACATCCTGGATTCATCCTCGCTCTAAGCTCTGGCACTTCATGGATTACATAGTCGTCCGCGCCAAAGACCGCCATGATGTGCTCAACACCAGAGTGATGACTAGTGCAGATGACCAGCGATGACCAGTGCAGATGACTGCTGGACAGACCACCGCCTCATCCGCTCCGTCATGTCCATCAGTCTCACGTAGAAAAGAAGGTGCAAAAAAGACAGTGCCGGCCAAAGCTCAACATCGAACGGCTGAGTGACACCATCTTTCGAGAACAGCTCCAGGCTACTCTCAGTGCTGCTCTGCCCAAGCAATACCCAGAAGATATTGATACACACTGGGACCTGCTTACGTCTATCACCATGGACTCCTGCAAAAGCACCCTTGGCTACAAAACCCGGAAACATCAAGACTGGTACGATGAGAATGACAACGAAATCCAACAGCTCATTGACATCAAGCGGCAAACCTTCATTGCCTGGCAAAATGACATCAACTGCAAGGCTTAAAGAGTAGCCTGTGCCATAGCAAAGGCAGCTGAAAAACCAGTGGTGGACAAGGAAGGCTCTGGAGATCCAGCAACTTGCTGACTGTGGCAATACCAGAGGTTTCTTCGATGCCACAAGAATGGTATATGGCCCCAGTCACCGTTGCCTAGCCCCCCTTCACTCCAAAGATGGGCTAATGCTGCTGAAAGATAATAAGTCAATGACCAACAGATGGAAAGAGCATTATAAGGGGCTACTGAATAGGGACACAACTCCTGAGATGGAGGCCCTTGACCAACTCCCTCAACAACCCATCAACAAGAATATGGGAGCACCACCCAGTCGGAACGAGGTGCTGGATGCCATAAGGAAGATGAAGAACAACAAGGCCGCTGAACCTGACTGCATCCCAGCAGAAATCCTGAAGGATGGTGGGCCAGTTCTCCTTAGTCACATCCACGCCCTGCTCCTCAAAATATGGGAAAAGGAGGAAATCCCTGCACAACTTAGGGATGCCCTCATTGTCTCCATCTTTAAGAAGGGAGACAAGACATACTGCAGAAATTACCGTGGCATTTCCCTCCTATCCGCCACTGGGAAAATGCTTGCCTGGGTTTTGGCTAATAGACTCCTCCCCCTGTCAGAAAACATTCTCCCTGAGTCTCAGAGTGGATTTCGCCCAAATAGAGGTACCATGGACATGATTTTCATTGCTCGCCAACTACAAGAAAAGTGCTGGGAACAAAATCAACCACTATACATGGCCTTCATAGACCTCACCAAAGCCTTTGACTCTGTGAATCATCAGGCTGTGTGGCTGGTTCTGGCAAAAATTGGCTGCCCGGACAAATACATCCGGATACTGTGACTATTGCATGACATATGTCAGCCACAGCACTCAGTGGCAGTGGAGATGAAACGGAACCCTTCAGGGTTCACACTGGAATCAAGCAGGGCTGTGTCATTGCTCCTACCCTGTTCTCCTTTTCCTTTCTGCTATCCTCCATCTTATGAGTAAACACCTGCCACAAGGAGTCAGAATCATGTACAGAACCGACGGACAACTCCAGAACATCAACAGATTCAGGGCTAAAAGCAGAACCATCACCATGTCCATCATGGAGCTGCAGTATGCTGACGACAATGCCCTCGTGGCCCATTCGGAAGAGGACCTACAGTGCATTCTGGATGCTTTTGCCAAGGCATACAAGCAGCTTGGTCTGGGCCTTAACATACAAAAGACCCAGATCCTCTACCAGCCACCACCCAACACAAATAACCCCTTCTCCACCCCCAAATATGTATGTTGACAAAACCAGACTGGGAAATGTGGACCACTTTACATAGCTCGGAAGCCTCCTATCCTCCAAAGCTAATATTGATGAGGAAATACACCATCGCCTCAGTTGTGCCAGTGGGGTTTTCTCAAGACTGAGGAAAAGGGTCTTTGAAAACCACGACCTCCAAGCCAGGATGAAAATTCTAGTCTACAGAGCGGTAGTGTTGCCCACCCTACTGTATGGATCAGAATCCTTGACCACATACAGCAGGCACATGAAGGCACTAGAGGCACATCATCAGAGGTGCCTCCGAAAAATCCTCAAGATCACCTGGGAAGATAGACGCACCAACATGAGCGTCCTGGAGAAAGCTAACATTCCCGCTATCACTACCTCCATCGCCCAACACCAGCTCAGATGGACTGGCCATGTCATCCGTATGCCTGACTCTCACCTTCCAAAACAAGTCCTATACTCCCAGCTTCTCACAGGACAACATGCTCTGGGAGGTCAAAAGAAAAGGTATAAGGGTAACATCCAAGCGAACATCAAAAAATGCCACATAGACCCTAAGACCTAGGAGGACACAGCAACCAACAGGGCGACCTGGAGCAAACATGTCCGGGAAGGAGCTTCACTATATAATAATGATCTCTGCCGTGCTGCAGAAGACAAGCGCAGACTCAGAAAGGAGGGAGTTTCCACCAAAAAGGCCCAAACCAATCCCATGACTACCACCGCCCACCCCTGCCCACACTGCACCAAAATATGCAGCTCCAGTATCGGCCTCTTCGCCCACCTGAGGACCCACAAGGACCATGAAGGAGGACAGTCATACTCGACCCCGAGTGACCACCAATGAGGATAACTCTCCCAAGCAACAGGAGCAATAGGCAGCTGTTGATTTTGGGCAGAACTTAAAAACATCTTCAAACCGAATTCGACACTGCCCTTCCCCAGAAAGCATCAGGATGCCTCCAAAGCCACGCCCTGAAAACGCATGCACGCGCCGGACACACCAGCTGATTGAAGTGAAAGCATTTCACCTGAGACAAGCTTCATTCTGAGCGGAGCCGAATTAGCTGCACCGATGGATGTTACACACTAAGAGAAAACTAACTTTATTATTATAATGAACATAAACAACAAACATGTCTGCTAACACATAGCTGCTAGCAGGCAGCTATGTGTTAGCAACTGGCCTTTGTGTATACGCAACTGTTATGCGCATAACAAATGCGCATGTCACTGAGGGTTTGATAGACAGCTCGCTCATTCCAATCATTTGACTTGGTTGTTCGTTTGATTGGATGTTGTTGTTTTAGCTCCTGCCCCTTACAGGAACGATGGATTTTTTTTTCTCATTTCGGTGTCAAACATCTTATTTTTTTGAGTACTATCGATTACTGTCAAGATATAATAAGAAATTTAAAAATTTGCCAAAAATCAGCAGCTGCCTATAGCTCCTTTAAACACATACAAAAAGGCAAGAAAAACAAAAAACAACAGCACTGTAGACGTTAAGTTTCTGTAGCGGTTTACTCCCGTAGCCTATTCCTCTCCTGAGGTATCCACTAGGCAGGGGCACTATTTAACTAACCCATAGCTCGGAGCTGGTTTGTGGGCATCAGGGAATATCCACACACCGGTGGGCCTGCCTACCGCACATCTAGGGGCCAGACCTCTTCCGAGTCCCTTGTAGTTCAGCCATGGTCCAAGGTTTACCCAGTTACCGTGTGTCGTCGCCACGAGGATGCACTACATACATAGGGCTTGCTGTTAGAGAGGCTTTACTGACTGGGAGAGATTTACATGCTCGGCTCTCCTGTTAACATTTCTGCTAGCCAGCAGTGACGGTTGAGAGTGAGATGTGACAGACACAGAACACTACACCAACACACTAGACGCTTCACAACAACCCAACTTCTTACACAAGAATGTAAGACACACATGCGAACAAGCATTCGCATGCCACTGATTGGCATGCGAACGCTTTCATCACACGGAAGTTCAGCTGGCAAAGCAATCATTTCTGGTTGACGTAAAACACATCACTATGCATCATTTCCAGCCAGTGCGGGAATGTCACCCTAGACACCAGAATTAAAACTCCGGTATACTGCGAAATACAGATTTTCCTGGCGGTGATAGACGTAATCATCATTGTGAGAGCTCGTTTGGCATGGGTTTGAATGTCACGGATGTTCATTTATATGTAAAAGTCCCACATTCTAGCTTTAATGTTGAGTTGATTCTTGAGATCTGCATCCGAGGATCATATCAATGGGATCATGTTATTTGTCCTCACATTATCAGAAAATTGCTGTTTGTCTTTTTTGTATATATTTATTTAAATCTTTCTATAACATTATTTCCTCCTATCCCTCTCCATCTCATTGCTTATATGCTCACTGCATTCAGATGACGAAAAAGCCAAATAATATTATGGAGTCTGTCCTGTTTCCATATCTGGTTTATTGATCCCATGGCCCATATGCTGGAAGTGATGGGATGATAAATCACAACAAAATAAGTGTAACTATTGTCCATTTTGCTTACCTACCTTGTAATCAACATGTGTGGGTGTTTGTAATGTGTGGTTGCAGGCAGGAGCCTGGCCCCTCACACATGTCTCTTCCTCCACCTTCGCTATCCCTCAAGAACTAGAGAAGAGTGTACAGATGGTGAGTGGACTCTGCTGGGTGAGGGCAGGGGCATCAGTTGAACAAGTTGATACCAGCGTGAGTGAATGGTGTTTCAGTGTAATACCTTGTTTCGTCTCCCTTTTACAGTTCGAGTTGTTCTATAATCAGCACTTCAGTGGAAGAAAGTTGACCTGGCTGCACTATCTCTGCACAGGTAACACACTCCCTTTCTCTATCTGTATCCATCTCTTTATTTTTATTTTTCTACCATTCTTTTACACACAACACACACATGCATATAAACAAAAATGTTCGTGGTTTTGCTGTGTGTTTGGGATTTCACAGCTTGTTTGCTTTACAGTGTTGTTGATAGTGGGCTTTCTGGGGTGAGACTGATCTTAAGGCTTTAGAAGGAAAATGATCTATCGATCTGCCTGTGGGGATTTCCCTACAGAGATGTGTTAAAAAGTGTCAGCGTTGTCCAGCCCATTTGACTTTCAAATGATAAGTGGGTCAAAGGACTCCACCGAAGAGTTATTTGACCGCAAACTGTTAACCTGTATGGTACAAACCATCCTTACAGACCTTCATAGACAGTCAAGGCTGGATCTGAAGCTCAGGGTAGAGTGTACTAAAGATGTCAAGCAAAGTATTAAAGAGATACCTTCATGCTGTTTCTGACAGCATGAAAGTATCATCATCACATTTTTAACACGGGTGGTTTGAATTACAACCAAAAGGTAGGTGTGGTTTTATGATTTCATAGCTATTGGCTACTGAAATTCAGGGCGGTCGTGTGGGTGTGGCTGGGTGGGCTAAACACGGGCTTAACAGCATGCTGTAGAAAAACGAGAAATTCACTGGTGTCAGCTCTGTCGTCACTTTACAAAAAAAATAAAATAAAAAAATAGCGAGCGACAAGACCACCGACAGCAGCTTTGAGGTTGAGGATGTGGAAGTGGAAGAAGATTCCTCTTTCTCAGTGGAAGTTGACTACTCGCCTCACGAATATGTTGTTCAGCCAATGCAGCCGTATTCCTTCAAGCCAAAAGGGTGCGTCTGCGCTTTTATAGCGTCCCGCTATGGACACGGCCTCTATGCTAATGTTAATTCGTGATGCGGCAAGTTACCACATTTTCGCCAACCGGAAATCAGAAATCAACCGCCGATATCTCTCGTCTGGCCATAAATGTGATTTTAGGGCTACAATTTGTCTCATCGATCACATCTACACTCCTTACATCGATTGACAACAGGAAAAGTCGGATTTTGATGCAAGTATCTCTTTAAGCTGTATCTACTTTGATGCTGTGCTCCAGCCAATCTGGTGTCAAAAACTCACAAGTGAACTTTTGCTGCCATTATACATAGCTGGGTATTGTCATATTATATGTATGATTTTTTTTTTTTTACTTGGGCTTAACAGTTCCTAGGTCTTGGGGCTGTGGTACCTGAGCAATGTTTAAAGAATGGGGCAAGTGATTGGTTCCAGCTCCACTTTTAATAGTAGAACTGGCAGCTGTGTCTGGGTTCACCTCCTTTGCTAATATGAGCTACCCACCACCACTGATACCAGGGGAACTCCCAGTTTGAATACTTGGGTCTTCGCTTGCTTCAGCAGGAGCAGAACTGTTGTGGCCGTAGTCCCACAAGCAGATAGACATTTTCATATGTCAATTTTTATAATTTTAAATATGGCTACTTCACCGTATGTGCAGTATTGTCAGGCAATATGCAGCTTGCAAAGTGACATCTGCCCATACGTATATCCTGCAAAATAACATCACTGGCATAGCTTTTAGCCCTGATCTGACTCATCACAGTTTTACAATGCATAGTTTTGGTTGGTTGTGCATTTTATAAAACAAACTACTTTAATCAAACACTAAATTCAAAATGTTCGACTTCTGGCCCAGATGTAGGACAGAGTAGACGTGCGAGGAGTCTCTCCCAAACAAATTACTTTTTTTACTTAAAAAGAAACAGCGTTTCTTGTTTTTTTTTTGTTGTTTTTTTTTTTTTTTTTTTTTTGATCCCACAATTGTCCAATGCAATTGCCATTTTAAATACTAGGGACCTATGGGGAAAAAACAACCGAAGAAGTTAATTCCTGAGATTTCAAGTGCTACAGGTCTCTCGGAAAGTTTGGAAAACATGGCCGCCGATATGGAACTGTTTCAGCCTCCCTGCTAATCGCCGAACTCAACAAGCTCAGAATAAGCCTCTCAACTGAACTGACAACTACTCTATCTCTAATTCAAGCTTCACTTGATGCAATCCGTCTTACTTCAGACAAGCACGGGTGAACTCTCACTACCATTGAAGCTTGCCTTATGGATCACAGTGACAGGATAACATCAATGGAGGCAGCTCTCGCTGAGTTAGCAATTGAAAACGCTTACCCTAAGGCTAAAATGGATGACTTGGAGAATTGCTCTCGGCGTCAAAACATCTGTATTGTTGGTGTGAATGAAAATGCCAGACCAACATCCGTTAAGTTTGTTTTCAAGCTCCTGATGGAAGTGATGGGCAACGGCATTTTCGAGAAGCCCCCGGAGCTAGACAGAGCGCACAGGTTTCTGCACCCGAAACCTGTACCAGGCGAGCAGCCAAAGGTGATAATAGTCCGCTTCCATTGATTCCATGATAAGGAATCGATGGAATGCGCTGGGCGAGAGAAAAGGGTCAGGTGCTCTACTAGGGCAAGAAAATATTTTTCTTTGATGACTTAAGTGCCAACCTGGTGAAGAAGTGGGCTGCATTCAATGGCGTGAAGTCTTCCCTTTATAAGAAAGGCATCAAGTTCACTATGCAACATCCAGCTCTCCTCCGTGTGGTTTTTGAGGGCAGAACAATCCGCTTTGACACTCCAGCAAAGGCTGAGGAATTCTACTGAAAGAACATAGAATCGACCAGAACTGATCAGACATACTCAACGCCAGTCAATAAGCTCTGAGAACATTTGGATAGAACGAGAGTCCCATTCTATCCAAATGTAAGTTACAGTTACAGTGCAATATTCACGGGACTATGCTGAATATCACACTGTAACTGTAACTGGCTATTCATTTGATCTAGACTGATCCTATGTAAGTGTTTTTCTCCGGTGAGCTGTATGCTGTTGTTTAAAGTTTAAAGTTTGTCCAGCTGGCTGTATTTAGCCAGAAAGTCTAGCCTATGCTAGACAAAGCTGACAATGCCAGCAATATTATTTTCTTTTCTATTTTGTAACCTAGATATTGCTTTAAACTGGATGTTATTATGAATGATATTTGTATGGTTAACATTGTTGGATTCAAGTTAGGCAGTTTTCATGATGCAGTTTAATTATTTCAAGTGGAGTAACATCACCTATTTGCCACAGACCAGGCCCAGTTCTCTACACTCGTTTTGAACTGATATATAAATGTAGTTTAATTATTTTAATTCATTTGTTTTATTTTTACAACATGTTACACAAATTAATGTAAGTGCTGCGTTGGGTGTTCACTCAATACGGTGTAGCTATTTCAATTTTTTTTTTGAGCCTCTTTAGGAGAATTGGATAGGGAGTATGTTCTACAGGAAGTTGTGCAGTTATAGATGCCTGCTGTTCACCTCGTTTGGCAAGGTAAACATAGGACTGGGGTTTTTTTCTTATTATTTTTTGACATTTTCTGCCTTTATTAGATAGTGATAGTAGAGAGAGAGACGGGAAAGGCAGGGGAGAGAGGGGAGACAACATGCAGCAAAGGGCCCGGGCCAGATTCGAATCCAGGCCACTGTGGTAAGGACTCAACCTTATATGGTACGCGCTCTACCAGGTGAGCCACCGGGGTCTTTTTCTTTTCCTTTTCTTTTTCCTCTGGGTTAGTGTTCGTGGAAGGGATTACAAGGGTTGTAAGGTTAGGGATGCTGATTGCCTTTAAAATGATCACACTGAACGGAAGCTTTACATTTACATTCATTTTGCTACAGATTTGTTGTGCTTTTGTTTTCTTTGTATTTGATGTCCTGCATACGAGTCACACAACATTCAAGTGGTCTTTTTCATGTTACATTTACACTTCATTCCATACCTACACTACCGTTCAAAAGTTTGGGGTCACATTGAAATGTCCATATTTTTGAAGGAAAAGCGCTGTACTTTTCAATGAAGATAACTTTAAACTAGTCTTAACTTTAAAGAAATACACTCTATACATTGCTAATGTGGTAAATGACTATTCTAGCTGCAAATGTCTGGTTTTTGGTGTAATATCTACATAGGTGTATAGAGGCCCATTTCAAGCAACTATCACTCCAGTGTTCTAATGGTACAATGTGTTTGCTCATTGGCTCAGAAGGCTAATTGATGATGAGAAAACCCTTGTGCAATCATGTTCACACATCTGAAAACAGTTTAGCTCGTTACAGAAGCTACAAAACTGACCTTCCTTTGAGCAGATTGAGTTTCTGGAGCATCACATTTGTGGGGTCAATTAAACGCTCAAAATGGCCAGAAAAAGAGAACTTTCATCTGAAACTCGACAGTCTATTCTTGTTCTTAGAAATGAAGGCTATTCCATGCGAGAAATTGCTAAGAAATTGAAGATTTCCTACACCGGTGTGTACTACTCCCTTCAGAGGACAGCACAAACAGGCTCTAACCAGAGTAGAAAAAGAAGTGGGAGGCCGCGTTGCACAACTGAGCAAGAAGATAAGTACATTAGAGTCTCTAGTTTGAGAAACAGACGCCTCACAGGTCCCCAACTGGCATCTTCATTAAATAGTACCCGCAAAACACCAGTGTCAACATCTACAGTGAAGAGGCGGCTGCGGGATTCTGGGCTTCAGGGCAGAGTGGCAAAGAAAAAGCCATATCCGAGACTGACCAATAAAAGAAAAAGATTAAGATGGGCAAAAGAACACAGACATTGGACAGAGGAAGACTGGAAAAAAGTGTTGTGGACGGATGAATCCAAGTTTGAGGTGTTTGGATCACAAAGAAGAACGTTTGTGAGACGCAGAACAAATGAAAAGATGCTGGAAGAATGCCTGACGCCATCTGTTAAGCATGGTGGAGGTAATGTGATGGTCTGGGGTTGCTTTGGTGCTGGTAAGGTGGGAGATTTGTACAGGGTAAAAGGGATTCTGAATAAGGAAGGCTATCACTCCATTTTGCAACGCCATGCCATACCCAGTGGACAGCGCTTGATTGGAGCCAATTTCATCCTACAACAGGACAATGACCCTAAACACACCTCCAAATTGTGCAAGAACTATTTAGAGCAGAAGCAGGCAGCTGGTATTCTATCGGTAATGGAGTGGCCAGCGCAGTCACCAGATCTGAACCCCATTGAGCTGTTGTGGGAGCAGCTTGACCGTATGGTACGCAAGAAGTGCCCATCCAACCAATCCAACTTGTGGGAGCTGCTTCTGGAAGCGTGGGGTGCAATTTCTCCAGATTACCTCAACAAATTAACAGCTAGAATGCCAAAGGTCTGCAATGCTGTAATTGCTGCAAATGGAGGATTCTTTGACGAAAGCAAAGTTTGATGTAAAAAAAATCTTATTTCAAATACAAATAATTATTTCTAACCTTGTCAATGTCTTGACTCTATTTTCTATTCATTTCACAACATATGGTGGTGAATAAGTGTGACTTTTCATGGAAAACACAAAATTGTTTGGGTGACCCCAAACTTTTGAACGGTAGTGTATGTATTCTTAATACATAGTTTTTGTCAACACTAACCCCAATGGCTGATTCCTATAACATTAGGAACATGCCTGTCTCATGGAATCTGAAAGGTTTAAATGGGCCAGTAAAGCGGACAAGGGTTTTTTCACATCTGAAGGGACTGTAGACAGGTATAGCATATCTGCAAGAAACAAATTTTTGTGACAGACCAAAACTGACTGCATAAATCTTGAGTGGGCCAGAACTTCTAAATTTAAGTCCAGAGGTACAGCTATATTAATCCACAAAAAAGTCCCCTTCTTTCCCACTGACATTATTTCTGACCCAAAGGGTCGTTATATTATTGTAACTGGGTCCTTGTCCCAAACGCCAGTTATACTGGTTAGTGTCTACGCCCCCAACTGGGATAATGCTGAATTTGTAACCAAACTCTGTTCTCTTTTTCCCAGTCTTCAACTACTACTTTCGGCTGCTCCGTTAGGGGTCACCATAGTGGATCATCCGTTTCCATCTCTTCCTGTCCTCTGCATCTTCCTCTCTCACACCCGCCACCTGCATGTCCTCTCTCACCACCACATCCATAAACCTCCTCTTTGGCCTTCCTCTTTTCCTTTCCCCTGGCAGCTCCATATTCAGCATCCTTCTCCCAATATGCCCAGCATCTCTCCTCCCCACATGTCCAAGCCATCTCAATCTTGCATCTCTTGCTTTGTCTCCAAACTGTCCAACCTGAGTTGTCCCTCTAATATACTTGTTCCTAATCCTGTCCTTCTTCGTTACTCCCAGTTGAAAATCTTAGCATCTTCAACTCTGCCACCTCCAGCTCCACTTCCTGTCTTTTCATCATTGCCACTGTCTCCAAACCATATAACATAGCTGGTCTCACAACCATTTTGTAAATCTTCCTTGTAACTCTTGCTGGTACCCTTCTATCGCAAATCACTCGTGACACTCTTCTCCACCCACTCCACCCTGCCTCTACTCTCTTCTTCACCTCTCTTCTGCACTCCCCGTTACTTTGTACAGTTGACCCCAAGTATCTCATACGCCTTCGTCACCTCTACTCCTTGCATCCTCACCATTCCACTTTCCTCCCTCTCAATCACACATATGTATTCAGTCTTGCTCCTACTGACTTTCATTCCTCTTCTCTCCAGTGCATACCTCCACCTCTCCAGGTTCTCCTCAGCCTGCAACCTACTCTCGCTACAGATCACAATGTCATCCGCAAACATCATAGTCCATGGAGATTCCTGTTTGATCTCATGCGTCAACCTGTCCATCACCATTGCAAACAAGAAAGGGCTCAGAGCCAATCCTTGATGTAATCCCACCTCCACCTTGAACCCATGTGTCTTTCCAACCATGAACCTCACCACTGTCACACTTGTATATCCTGCAGCACCCCTACATACTTCTCTGTCACTCCCAACTTCCTCATACAATACCACACCTCCTCTCTTGGCACCCTGTCATATGCTTTCTTTAAATCCACAGATACACAATATAACTCCTTCTGACCTTCTCTATATTTCTCAATCAACATTCTCAAAGCAAACATCGCATCTGTACTGCTGTTTCGTGACATGAAACCATACTGTTGCTCGCTGATCGTCACCTCTTCTCTTAACCTAGCTTCTTTTACTCTTTCCCATATCTTCATGCTGTGGTTGATCAACTTTATACCTCAGTAGTTGCTACAGTTCTGCACATCGCCCTTCCTCTTGAAAATATGTACCAGTATGCTTCTTCTCCACTCCTCAGGCATCCTCTCACTTTCTAAGATTGTGTTAAACAATCTAGTTAAAAACTCCACTGCCATCTGTCCTAAACACCTCCATGCCTCCATAGGTATGTCATCTAAAACAACTGCCTTTCCACTCTTCATAGCTGCCCTCACTTCCTCCTTGCTAATCCACCGCACTTCCTGATTCACTATCCCCACATCATCCAACTTTCTCTCACTCTAATTTTCTTCATTCATCAACCCCTCAAAGTGTTCCTTCCACCTTCTCAACACTCACCTCACTTTTCAGCACATTTCCATCTCTATCCTTGATCGCCCTTACCTGCTGCACATCCTTCCCAGCTTGGTTCCTCTGTCTAGCCAATCGGTATAAGTCCTTTTCTCCTTCCTTAGTGTCTAACCCAGGGATGGGCAATCTTATCTAGAAAGGGCCAGTGTGGGTGCAGGTTTTTGTTCCAACCATGCAGTTACACATCTGATCCCACTAATCAACCATTA
Source organism: Lampris incognitus (assembly GCF_029633865.1). Lineage (NCBI taxonomy): Eukaryota > Metazoa > Chordata > Actinopteri > Lampriformes > Lampridae > Lampris > Lampris incognitus. Next base: position 22,188,418 of record NC_079229.1, on the reverse strand, counting down.
GAGTCTTTGCTGAGGAACTTGATTAGGTGAGACAGGTGTGTAACTGCTTGGTTTGAACAAAGACCTGCACCCACATCGGCCCTTTCTGGATAAGATTGCCCACCCCTGGCTCATACAACTCACCATACGCCTTTTTCCCAGTCTTAATACTCACTATTTAATCCTAGGTGGGGACTTGAACTGCATGATTGACCCCAAACTGGACCACCCCAGTCCTAAAAATTCATCCCCCTCTAAAATGTCCAGTGGCTTATCATTATATGTATGAACCAAACGGGATGTGAGGACCCATGGATATTTCTTTACCCAAAAACCAAAGAATTTTCATTCTTTTCTCATGTGCATCACTGGTATACTAGAATAGATTATTTCTTCATTGACAAGACACTTCTCTCTTTTGTAAAATTGTTAGAATATAATGCCTTTGTGATTTCAGATGATGCCCCTCTCTTACTAAAATTGTCCTTCCCATCTGCTGCCACCCAGTGCCCTCTATGGAGGCTAAATTCCTCTCTATTATCAGACAAATCATTTTATATATCCTCGTCGATTGATCACTTTTTAGAAGCTAACAAAACTGTAGCTGTTTCTCCTTCGGTGCTTTGGGAAACATTGAAAGCTATTTTCAGGGGCCGATTAGTTCTTACTCTGCTCATGCGGTTAAACAGCGCAGGATCAAAATAAAGGAACTGACTGAATCAATTTTATACCTGGATCAACAATACTCAGAGACACCTACTCCAGAGTTATTTAAAAAGAGATTGGGCCTCCAGACAGAATTAAACTTACTATCTACTGCCAAAGCAGAACAACTGTTGCTCCATACATGCGGCACTTTTTATGATTATGGAGACAAGGCAAGTTGGCCCCTTGCTCGTCAAATAAAATGTAAATCTGCATTACGCATGATTTCCCAAATTATGGACTCCTCTCAAAAAGTAACTTCAAACTCTGCTATCATTAATAATACATTTTCATCTTACTACTCCAGTCTGTATACATTAGAAGCCCCTAGTAACATAACCTCCATGAATAATTTACTTAATAAGTTAGAAATTCTTACTGTTAGTCCAGAATTAAATCTGGAGTTGGACAAACCTCTCTTATTGGAGGAAGTGGTAAGCTCTATTCAAAGTATGCAAAATGGCAAATCCTCAGGTCCCGATGGGTAAGTTTTCAAACAGACTAGTCCCTCCTCTTTTGGAAATGTTTGATGATGCCATTTCTATAGGCTCTTGGCCCCCAACATTGACCCAAGTATCAATCTCACTTTTGTTAAAACCCGGCAAGGAGCCTATAAACTGTGCCTCCTGTCATCCTATTTCACTTTTGAACATGGATGTTAAAATACTGACAAAAATGCTAGCAAGCCGATTGGATACTGTTTTGGTGGATATTATTTCAGAGGACCAGACAGGTTTTATGAAGGGGCCGCCACTCTTTTCTAATGTATGTCAGCTCCTTAATGTTCATTCTGCATCTCCATTGGATGCCGCAGATGTAGTTATATCATTAGATGCAGAAAACGCATTCGACTGGGTAGAATGGGGATATTTATTTGCCGTCTTGAAAAAATTTGGTTTTGGGGAAAAATTCACCTCAATGGTCTGCCTTCTCTATTCTTCTCCACAGGCTTGCATCTACCAATACGTTCTCCATACTTCCCCCTCTCATGAGGAACTCATCAGGCTGCCCCCTATCGCCACTTTTATTCGCTATAGCCATTCTCCATTGCTCTAAAAGCATACCCATCGATTAAGGGCATTCGTCGTTGGGTTATTGAACATCGTTTGTCCTTATATGCAGAGGACCTCTTATTAGGTCGTCTGCACACTGTTGCCTGTGTACCAGAAATATCAGATCTATTGAAAATCTTTGGCGCTTTCTCTAGATATAAATTACATTTCACAAAGAGCAAGTGTTTTCCGGTTAACACCTCAGCATTAATGATCAACCATGGTGAACGTCCTTTTCATTTTTTTAAAACTAGTTTTAAATACTTGTGTATAAAAATCACTCATTCCATTAAATATAATTTTAATTTTACAACCCTGGTGGAAAAATGGAAATTGGACCTTCAGAGATGGAAGGTTATTCCTTTGTCTTTAACTGGCAGAGTTCAATGTGTGAAAAATTAATGTTTTCTCCTGACTTCTTTATGTTTTTATGTTTGCCTCTTCTTCTGCCCAAAACTTTTTTCCTCTCAGTTGACAGCTTGATCTCAACCTTTATATGGAGGAGCTGCTTTCCACTCATAAATAAGTCTCTGCTTCAGAGAAATGGGTCCAAAGGGGGCTTAGCTCTTCCAAACTTTGTTTTATAATTGGGCAGCAAACATGCAAAAGATCTTTTTTTGCGGCTACGTCATCCAGACATGGACTGGTGCTTTATGGAGGCTGACTCCTGTTCATCCTCCCTTCGAGTTCTTGTTTGTGGCCCCTTACCGTCATCCCCCTCCCAACATACCTCTAGCCCCATTGTCACATCCATGCTTAAAATTTGGAAACAGTTCCATCAACATTTTAAATTTTGAAATTTCTCCCTGCTGGGGTCTATTTGTAATAATAATTTATTCCTCCCTGCAAAGCTGGATGCTATTTTTGGGCAGTGGAACAGAAGGGGACTGAAATATTTTGGTGACCTCTTATTGATGGTACCTTTGCTAGCTTTGAGACCCTATCTGCTAAATTTAACCTGCCTGGCTCAAACCTCTTTCAACATTTTCAAATATGCCAATACTTAAAAACCCCTAAACCACAATTTCCAATATTACCACCCAAATCTTACATGGGCACACTCCTTGAAACTTCTCTCACACCTAGAAGACTTATCTCACGGGTCTATAACCAATTTATATCTTTCAAAGACCATACTCTTAGCAGTAGAAAGAGTTAGGTACAGAACTTGATGATGACTAGTGGGAGAGGGCTATTGCATGTGTCAACTCCTCTTCCTCCTGTGCCCATCTGAGTGTAATCCAGTTTAAGGTTCTACATCAGATTTATCTCTCTATATTTAAACTTTCAAAATTTTACCCTGAAGTAGATGACAAATGTGACTGCTGTGCACAATCCCCAGCTGACCTAACACACATGTTCTGGTCATGCCCTAAATTGATGTTTATGGTCCTCCTTTTTTGAAATAATTTCTGAAGTCATTGGATTGGAGGTCATACTTACCTAGTGTAGGGATAGCTATTTTTGGAGTGCCAGACTTAGTTGAAAACTTCACATTGCAGAAGCAAAACATTATTGGTTTCAGTTATCTTCTTGCTCACAGAAGGCTACTACTTCTTTGGAAGTGCCCTAAACACCCTCAGTGTAGTCTTCTATACTAATGGCATATGGGATATGTTTTTCTGCACTCACTAGAATGTATGACATCATAAAGCATGACTACTAATGGTTCATTTGTACATGGTGCTCTGTACTTCATGTTCCTGAACTTGGTACTTATGAATGATTGAATGTATCTTGTTGATGTTAAGCTCTCTAACCTATTTTATTTGTATTTTGTAGTTTTTGATTTATCTTATAATTGTTATTACTGTTTTTGTTTTGTTTTTTTTGCATTGGCAATGGGTGAGGGTTGGGTGGGAGGGGGCTAGGAGGGGCAAGATTACCAAAATATGGAGGGACAATCATTTCCATTTATATTGTATGTATGTTGGTTTTTTTGTTGTTGTTTTTTTTTTGTACACCCAATGTTCCTTCCAATAAAATTTGATTAAAAACATTAAAATTATCAATTTATTACAAATTATCCTTGGGGGGGGGAAAAAGAAAAGTGACAGTGTGGCAGGATGAGGAAAAACACAGGAGACGAAGGCGAGTTTGCTGTTTATTCCTCAGCTCCAAAACCAACTGCAGCAGGAACAACCTTGCACCAGCAAGCCCGGGAACGTAAACCACGCCCCCAGCTCACAGTCCTGCTGGGTGAGAGGCATAGCCCCTAGTGTCCGCCACACAGCCCCCCCCCCCCCGAACACCCAGAAGGAACTCCTGGAAAGAAAATTAGTGTCTCACTGGAGGCTTAAGCAGCCTGCCATAACGGCTGCGCCGTCCCTCAGCCGAAACAGTAGGTGAAACACTGTCCAAAGCCAGCTGAGAAGCAGAACGCTGAACCCGTGAAGACACTGCCGGGGTCCTGGATGGAGGACGACCCCGACGGGGATCCTGGGCCGGAAACACAACTTCGCCTGCCACCCTGTGCGCCGGTTTAAGCCTATCAAGCGTGACACGCTCCCTACGCCCACCCATATCCAGCACAAAACCCTTAGGACCCATCTCAAGAACCCGAAATGGGCCATCGTATGGGGGTTGGAGGGGTGAGTGGTGAGCATCATGCCGTACAAAAACAAAACGAGCCGACATGAGCTCGGCAGGCACGAACGACCGCGGAAAACAATGGTGAACGGGGCCTGGAACTCGAGTGCTGTCGGACAAAAAAGGATAAACGGCCGGACGGGTCGAGGAGCGGAACTCCCAGGCAAAAATTCCCCAGGGACGCGGAGCAGCTGACCGAGCACCAGCTCAGCGGGCGAAGCGTCGAGGTCCTCCTTAGGAGCCGAACGCAACCCGAGCATAACCCAAGGTAAACGATCCACCCAGTTACCATCTGAGAGCGCAGCACGCAGCGCTGCTTTGAGCAACCGGTGAAAACATTCACACAAGCCGTTAGCCTGAGGGTGGTACGCGGTAGTGTGGTGTACCTGCACACCCAAGGATTGCGCAAGTGCCGACCAGAGCTCTGACACGAACTGGGGGCCCCTGTCTGAGGTGATATCTGACGGAGTGCCGAAATGGGCGACCCAGGAGGAAAGAAAAGCACGTGCAACATCCGAGGATGTTGTGGAGGACAGAGGGACAACCTCTAGCCACCTGGTGGTCCGATCCACCATTGTGAGCAGGTGCATAAAACCCTGTGAAGAAGGTAGAGGGCCCACCAGGTCCACATGCACGTGGTCGAAACGTCTGGCCGGGATCCGAAACAGTTCGAGGGGCGATTTAGTGTGCTGGTGGACCTTAGCGCGTTGGCACGCTACACATGCGGCGGCCCACCCCTTTACATCCTTGCGGAGGCCAGGCCAGACGAACTTGGAACCAACCAACTTCACCGCCGCCCGAACTCCAGGGTGCGAGAGGGAGTGAATCGAATCGAAAACTCGACGGCGCCAGGCCACTGGAACAACGGGGCGAGGACGGCCGGTGGAGACATCGCAGAGGAGGGCAGGACTGCCTTCCTGCATCACAGCGTCCTCCAGCTTGAGGCCGGTACGCGTTGACCTAAGGGCAAGGACGTCCAGGTCGCTGGGCTGGTCGGCAGCCATAGTGGAGAAATCCACACCGAGGTGCACAGGACACACAAGCACATGCGACAGACAATCAGCAACAGGGTTGGACTTCCCGGCCACATGCTGAATGTCCGTTGTGAACTCGGAGATCGCCGCTAGGTGGCGCTGCTGACGAGCAGACCACGGCTCCGTCACCTTGGACATGGCGAAAGTCAGCGGCTTATGATCCACATAAGCCATGAATGGGCGACCCTCCAGCAGGAAGCAGAAATGCCGGGTTGCAAGGTGCAGTGCCAGCAACTCCCGGTCAAAAATGCTGTAATTGCGCTCGCTATCTCGCAGTTTGCGGCTAAAAAATGCGAGTGGCTGCCACGCATTCGCCACACGCTGTTCAACCACAGCCCCCACGGCTATGTCAGACGCATCGGTTGTTAAAGCTATGGACGCCGTGGGTGTGGGATGGGCGAGGAGGGCAGCGTTAGCCAGGGCGCACTTAGCTCTGTCAAAGGCCTGGACCCGTTCGGGAGTCCAGTCGACAGGGTCGTTAGCCTTCTTAAGCCGCAGGGCTTCGTAAAGTGGCTGAAGGAGGTGGGCAGCGCGAGGGAGGAAACGGTTATAGAAATTCACCATACCCAAGAATTCCTGCAATGCCTTAACAGAGACCGGGCGGGGAAATTCTGCCACCGCTTGCACCTTAGAAGGCAACGGGACCGCGCCTTGCGGCGAAATGCGGTGACCCAAGAAGTCAATCACCGGCAGTCCAAACTGACATTAGGCCGGGTTGACCATCAGGCCGTGTTCGTCCAAACGACGGAAAACCTGTTTCAGGTGCGCCAGGTGCTCTTCAGCTGACGGACTGGCCACTAATATGACGTCAAGATAAACGAACACGAAATCAAGGTCACGCAACACCGAGTCCATCAGCCTCTGAAAGGTTTGCGCTGCCCCCTTCAAGCCAAAAGGCATGCGCATGAACTCAAAAAGCCCAAATGGGGTGATCACTGCTGTCTTGGGCACGTCCTCTGCGCGTACGGGAACCTGATGATAGCCGCGCACCAGGTCCACCTTAGAGAAAATAGTGGTACCTGCCAGGTGTATGGAAAAGTCCTGTATGTGTGGGATGGAAAAGCGGTCATTGGCGGTGACATTGTTCCGGTGGAGAAAGTCGCCGCAAGGCCGCCACGACCCATCCGCCTTGGGCACCATGTGAAGTGGCGAGGCCCACGGGCTGTTGGAACGCCTCACTATACCCAGACGCTCCATGATGGCGAACTCCTCCTTGGCGCCGCGCGTGCGCAAAAACTGGCGGTCCCAGAGTGGGAATGAAATGTTCTACCCCGTGTTTAGTAACCGTGGTGGAAAAGGCAGGCGTAGTCACCGATGGAAAATCCGCCAGCAAACACTGAAAAACATCCCCTAATGCTAAAAAGATAGCGTGCGTTAACGCGCCCGGCTCCCCCTGTCTCACATGGAACAGTGGCGAAAGACACAGCATCAATTAAACGGCAGTTTGCAACATCAACCAGCAGACCATTAGCACACAGAAAATCCGCGCTGATAATAGGAACAGTAATGGCAGCCACTACAAAGTCCCACTCAAAATGGCGCCTGTGGAAACAAACAGTCACCAATCTTGTGCCAAACGTCGCAATGGACGAACCGTTAGCTGCACTTAACTGTGGGCCGCCGCCTTCGGTCGACCTGTCTGTCTTAGCAGGAGGGAGTAGGGTCTTTTGCCAGCCTGAGTCCACCAGAAACCGTCTTCCTGACATCGTGTCCTTAATTAAGAGCAGCTCACTACGTCCGCCAGCGCCCACAGCTGCTACTGAGCGCTGGCCCTGGAGTTTCCCAGTGCCTCAAACGTGCACGGAGGGACGCAGCGCCTCGCCTTGCCGCCGAACCGCTGGTGGAAGAAACAGAGGCCGCTCCCACGCTGTCTCTGGGCAGTTACTCCAGCCACCAGCGCCGGGTCCACATCCTCCGACGCTGGCTGCAGAGGCTCAGATGCCACACTCTGCACAGAGAACCATCTGGTAGCCAGCAGGACCCGATCGGCCTCCTCAGCCAATCCTCGGTAGTCACCAGCGGCCAGACACGGGGAGTTAGCCAAAGCCGCACGCACAAGAGACGGGAGCTGGCGCAGGAAAATGTGCGGGAAAAGGAATCCGCCTTCGTCCGAGCCTAGCAGCAACAGCATATTGTCCATGAGATCCACAGCCGTCCCGTCGCCCAAACCGGATAGGGAAAGGATTCTATCTGCCCTCTCTGCGGCGGATAGGTTGTACCTCCGGAGCAGAAGATGTTTGAGGGCCACGTATTTATCGTGTTGCGGAGGGGCGCGCAACAGCTGCATGGCCCGGCGTGTGGACTGCTGGTCCAGCGCAGCGACGACCAAATAATATCTGGGGTCGTCCGCGGAGATTTCACACAGGTGGAACAGCGCCTCGACATGCTGGAACCACGAAGCCGGGTCGCTCTGCCAGAACTCTGGGAGTTTCACAGCCGCGGTGAGAACAGCCGGCTGTGAGAGTTGGGGCGGCGTGGCTGAAGTGAATTCACACTCATCTTCTGCTCCAAACATGTTCAATTCGGGGTCACCAATGTGGCAGGATGAGGAAAAACGCAGGAGACGAAGGCGAGTTTGCTGTTTATTCTTCAGCTCCAAAACCAAAACTCAGCAGGAACAACCCTGCACCAGCAAGCCCGGGAACGTAAACCACGCCCCCAGCTCACAGTCCTGCTGGGTGAGAGGCATAGCCCCTAGTGTCCGCCACAACAGGTTTGTTATCTATCAGTTATTGACTCTGGGGAAAGGGGGGAGCCTAATGGGTGGGTCGTGTCAGTCAGCCAGGAGGGGCAATTGCCAAAACCCTTGGGGCCAACCCTGGCAAATACTTTTAAGTTTTGGCTGAAGGGGGTCAAAAACGTCTATCTGTTCCTCACAAGAGAGAAAGAATGCAGCTGCATATCACACAGCACCTGGCAGCATTTACTTATCCATGAAATTAAGAGCGCTTAAATGGTGCTTAAAACACCCTTATCTGTGAATGTTCTCATTCATCCAGGTTATGGTTATCCAAAGGAATTGAATCAAGTGCCACTGGACTGTATACCAAGTCCAGTTGCACTTGATTCAATTCCTTTGGATAAAACACCCTTACTGTTCACAGCATATGCAAAGGCTACTCTCCACAAATACAGCAATTATTGGATCTTGGCTTAATCTGAACGAACAAGATTCCTAGAGAGACCTATACACAAGGGCTATTCCTTTATGTGCCTTAGCCTGTAGATTGGGCTTTTCTGTTTTCAGGAGTATGAATGCTGTAGTGCTGTTTAATTAAACACCACAGGTTGTGGGACACATTTACATGAGGGTCTATGATGTCTCAGAAATTGTGTTTCAATGAAAGTGATGTATGTTTGCAAAAACTGCTGTTTTTCCAATTGTACAACCTGGTAAATTGTAATCACCAAGTTACCAGGTAGCTGCTTGTCAAGCTGTTCCATTACTTGTCCAGAGGCCTTTTTAAAGAAATAAGTAGAAGAAGAAGGTGGCCCAGTGGTTGGCACTGGCACCTCACAGCAAGAAGGTCCTGGGTTCGAACCCCAGGGTTGTCCAACCTTGGGGGTCATCCTCTTTGCTGGGTTGCCATGTCCTCCCCATGTCTGCGGTGGGTTTTCTCCAAGTGCTTCAGTTTCCCCCACCATCAAAAAGACATGCACGTTAGGGTTTATACTCCTGTCTGTGCTCCTGACCAAGGCAATAGGAAGAAATAACTGGAGTTGGTCCCCGGATTCCTCCCACAGTCCAAAGACATGTAGGTCAGGTGAATCGGCCATACTAAATTGTCCCTAGGTATGAATGTGTGTGTGTGTATATATGTTGGCCCTGTGTGATAGTCTGGCGGCCTGTCCAGGGTGTCTCCCTGCCTGCCGCCAAATGACTGCTGGGATAGGCTCCAGCATCCCTGCGACCCTGAGAGCAGAATAAGTGGTTCGGAAAATGGATGGATGGATGGTCCCCGGGTGCTGCATGGCGGCTGCTCACTGCTTCTAGCTACACAGCTAGGATGGGTTAATTGCAGAGAAAGAATTGCCCCACGGGGATTAATAAAGTAGTAGTAAAAAAAAAGATACTTTATTGTCATTGTATCTACATACATACAATGAAATTCATTCTCTGCATTTAACCCATCTTCTATACACACACTTGAAACAGTGGGCACCCGTGTAGACTAGGAGCAGTGGGCAGCCATAGTGCGGTGCCCAAGGACCGACTCCAATTTTTGTCATTTCCTTGGTCTGGGGCACAGGCAGGAGTATTAACCTTAACATGCATGCCTTTGATGGTGGGAGAAAACCAGAACACCCGGAGGAAACCCACGCAGACACCCCGGGAGGACATGCAAACTCCACACTGAAAGGAACTGGGACGCCCTGGGGTTCGAACCCAGGACCCTCTTGTTGTGAGGCAACAGTGCTAACTACTGGGCCACCATACTGACTACCTTTTTAGAGTTATAGTTTGAATCAACAGCACTTATAACATTTAAATATTTGAAATCGGCACACAGACAAGATGTTATTGATAGCTACACACTTAAAAGCGCTGATCAGGGCATGAAATTGCATTTAGGCTTACCTGCCTTTTTTGTGGCTTTTACTAGCTACACAAATTGCATTAAGTCATGTTACAGTGGGTATGCTTTAGACAATATCAGTTTGTGATATTGAATATAAATTCAACTTGGAGTCCAAATTTGTAAGTGCTCCAGTGTTTTTATGCATGCTCAATAATCCAGGGAAGAGCGTTTAAAAAAAAGTTGAATCAGTTCATCTTGAACTGATTCAGCTGTCTTTCTTTGACTAAGTGCTGCAGTGTTTTCAGCTACAAAGAGTATTTATAAATCAGTAGAGTGCATAGCCCGGACATTAGGCAGGACACCTATGCAAATGAGTTTGCTTCAGGTAACGAGTCTTAAATTCTTTGCCAGGGAAGCATTGAATATGGATTTAATAAACACTGAGGAAGTTGAGAATAGTGACCGAAAAAAAAAAGGGTGACTTTTAAGCCCGGTGCACAGGACAGGATAATTGGCCCGAATATAGGCCTCATTTGCCCATGTAGAGAATCGGGGGGCGGTCCCAATTTTAGGCTGCTCAGAACTGATTGTCTTCCCAGATGGTCCATTGTGGGACATTGTTAAGATTCCATCTTTTGCCTCCTAATCTACTTGCAAGTCAGTCTAAGCTGCCCTAATGATATCAAACGTGCTTGATAATTCCGACTGGATATCATGTAGTGTGAGAGGAACGATGGAATCTTGAGCAGAAACCCACAACAGCCAATGAAAGCCAAGCTGACTGGGAAGTGGAAATTTTGGAACTCAAAACAACACTTTTTTTCTAATCATTAGATTTTTTTAATAGTTTTTTTCCCCCTCAAAACAAGCCACACAAAACCCCACATGTTTTGTCTGTCAGTGTCCATGTTTGTTTTGCTCTAAGGTCCCATTGGATTACAAGTGTTTGTGTATCTTTCTCTTCTTTGATTTTTAATGGCAATAGTACCAAAAGTGTTGCATTAATGCAAACTGCTGGTTTAAAGTAGAGCAGTTCTGAGAGTGACTGATTGTTTATATAATCAATCGTTAAGTATGTGATGGCCCATCTTTGTCTAATCATCAAATGCGTGCGTTCTGACAATTAAAAGAATTAAATAAAAAAGTGAAATCTGCCCTTAGGTCTGCAATCTTGCCCGCTTTCAGTATTGGTTAGGATTTGAAAAGTCTGAGTGTATAGACAGTTTACAAAGATAAAATGTCAGCTTCCAGTTTTTCTGTCTCTCATTCTTGAGGCAATTGTGACACTAATACCTATTATGCGAATGCAACACTCGTCCACCAGGAGAGGTAAAGATGAACTACCTGTCCAAGCCCTATGTGGCCATGGTGACCACCTACCAGATGGCCGTGCTGTTGGCCTTCAACAACAGCCAGATGGTAGCGTATAAGGAGCTACAGGACAGCACCCAGATGAATGAGAAGGAGCTGCAGAAGACCATCAAGTCCCTGCTGGATGTCAAGATGATCAACCATGACTCGCAAAAGGTCAGCCAGCCCTGAGCAAGTCTCAGAGGACAGAGTTTCCTAGTGCAGAAATTGATGTAGACCCCACCCCACAACTGAGCTTTAAAGAGCCATTACAAGCTCCTCTGTTCCTTTAGCCTTTTCTATATTTATATCTTGGAGAGGACAATGAATATTTAACAGGTAACAAGAATCCACAAAATACATTTTGTTACTTTTAAGGCCCCGGGAAGGCTGTTATGATGACCCACTATGAATCTATAATTGTACCATTTCATGATGACCATCTCTCTTTTTGCTTACAGGAGGAAATTGAAACAGAGTCCACATTTTCACTAAATATGAGTTTCACCAGTAAAAGGACAAAGTTCAAGATCACAACATCGATGCAAAAGGACACACCACAGGTGAGACAAAGAATTGGCCCTCCATACCTACAAAAACCCTGTGCTTACTCTACAGTGCACGCCTGCAGAGGAAGCATGTTGCTGCCCTTGATAACTTGTCTCTGCCTCATATTTAGGAGATGGAGCAAACGCGGAGTGCTGTAGACGAGGACCGTAAAATGTATTTACAAGCTGCTATAGTGAGAATCATGAAGGCCCGTAAGGTGCTCCGACACAACGCCCTCATCCAGGAGGTGAGTGGTCCTCAATCTGTAAGGGTTTTTCTTTTTCTTTTTTACCAGCTTGCAGATGTTATTCACTTGTGTGAATGACAGTTTGATGTGTTGATAATGAAAAGGTTTGTGGGAAGTGAGAAATTCAGTCTGGTAGATTTTTCTTAAATCACGCATACACACGCTAGACCGCTGTGGTGAATTCCCAGCTCAAGCTCTCGCTCACCATTTCTCTCTCTCTCTGAAGGTGTTGAATTTTTTATTGTTATTATCATTAAAAATTTATTTATTTATTTATTATCTTACAGGGCCACTGCTGTTGAATTCAAATTCATGAAATCAATGAAGACAATCATTAAGAAACTAAAACAATTGTGTAAGAACAGACATGGATAAAATCTCACAAATTCTCAATCAGTCTCTCTCATGCATGCATGCACGTACCAATTCATGCACGTACTTGTGTGTAGCCTTCTCTCCACTAGTTGTATTTTCTCCAAATTTTAGTTTTCACCGCAACCATTGAATTTTGGTCACTGTACATTCTTAAACCTGCAATACACAACTTTTCATCTTCCCCCTCCATGCATTTCCAAGTGTTTTTATTGTTTGCTGTGCTGTCGCAAAGACAACCAGATTGCTTCTCATTTCTTAGTAGCCTGGCTACTGTCCAAAGCAAGAAACAATCAAAGAATCCCAATTTGAACTAGAAACTCCAATCTCAGTGCTATGATAAAGGCAAAGTAAAACAACGGGTAGTATTAATAAGTAGACAGGTTGTATTACTTACTGACCCAGTAGAAAGAATGCCAACTGAATGTCAGTTTGGACCCTTCTCAAGTCGCAGAGCTCTCTCCACTGAGTGAATGCCCGTCTGAGGTTCACATTTGTTTTACCTCTGTTTCTATCATTCTCCCTCTTCGCCTTCTTTGCATCCTCTGTCAACACAGTTTCCACTGTGACTTGGGTTGTTTCACCGTCCACCATTTCTTCCACTTCTGGGGATAGCTACCAGGGAAAACAAAACCACTATCTTCTACCTGTTTTGGTTGCTCAATGGTTGACACACTGCCTTTGTGCCACAGATTGAGCCTTAATTTTACCACAAGATTGTACCCGGTAGCAGAAGAAATTGCATAGTGAAAATAAGGCTTATAGGGAACAAATCTCAACGCCGATGGTGTCATTCTATAGCCACTACACAGCAATCAACATTTACTTCATAATGATAAGTTAAAGCAAAAAAGTTGTCTGTCTATTGCTGCCCTAAGCTTCCCATTAGAACTTGATGAAAGAAACTATACTATTAATTATAAAACAGTTGATTAAGTTTAAAGTATTTTGTAGATTGGATGTTTTCATTTACAGATGGCAAAGTTGGTTTGTTTGATTAACTAATGCCTGGACAACCTAATGTGAGATTTGTATATTTTTTCAAATTGTCAGTGTTCTTATTTTATAATACAATATTTCAACATATAATTCACTAAAAAAAAACCTCAATGTCATTGATATACACGTAATTATGTCACAAACGCTTAAAACAAAATGAAGATTTTTGCACATTTCTACACTAAAATCAGACTTAACAAAAATATCTACTTTCTCTGCAAAATAATAAGGAGCTAAAGCAATACATTTTAGATAGAATTGTACCATTTAATGTAATTCTTATTGGCCTAATAGTGGTTTTTAGTCAATTTTTGCTGACAAAAACATGTTCAAAGTAAATACTCCTTAACCACAAATGCTTTATTAAAGTGGACATAGACAACTTTTCCCCCCCTAGCGTCATCTATCACTCTCCATCTTCGCCTTCTTTGCTTCCTCCGTCAGCTCGGTTCTTTTGGTGACAGAATTGCATAGTGAAAGGTAGGCTTATAGAGAACCAATCTAAATGCCAATGGTGTTATTTCACTAGCAAGGACCACACAATCAACAATATGCATTTAAATTATGTATTAAAGAAAAATGATTTATGTGCATGGTTCTTCCATTTGCTGACGGTGTTGAGGGGAAACTTTGTAAGGAATCCGCTGGAGCACCCAGGCAACGATGGACCCCAAAACCTCCAGTTACTTAGGATAAGATGGAGCGGATCTGAGACCTTGGAGATCTGAGCAGATTTAGCAATGATACGTTTGGGAGGACCAATGGCCCATGAGTTGTATGAGGTGTTCTTGGATGCCATTGCAGGAGGCTGAAGTGGTGGTTCCGATCCTGAAGGAGTGTCTGGGTAATGAATGGGAGGAATGCCAGACAAGGAGAGTATGGTGGAAGTGATGGTGGAACCGGAATCCAGTAGTCACTTGTCCATTTTCAGTGATGAAATGAGTCAAAAGTCAAATCAAGTCAAACTTTATTTATGTAGCACATTTCATACACAGGGCAACACAATGTGCTGTATATGAAATGACAATACAATTGCAACTCAGTCATAAAAGTGCAAATACAGAAAATAAATATGCTTATCAGCAGGTGTTAGTGCAGATTATACATGTATTAAACAAACAAACACACACACACACACACGCCAAAAAAATTAGCCATAGGCTGTTTTAAAAAGTAAGGTTTTTAACCTGTTTTTAAATGTGTCCAATGTGGGGGCCTCTCTTGGGTCCTCAGGCAGGGCGGTCCATCTACTTGGGGCATAAATTCAAAATGCAACTTCCCCTGCTCTAGACCTAGCATCCCCTGCTCTAGACCTAGCACGAGGGATGGTTAAAAGACCACTGCCATTGGAGCTGAGAGTTCTTGCTGGTTTGTACATAATTAGCATGTCTTTTATATAGTGTGGTGTAGTGTTGTAGTCAAGACCGCGCCAACCGAGACCAAGACATTATCGAGACTAGAGAGTATCGAGACCGAGACAAGACCAAGACATTTTGGAGGTCGAGACCAAGACAAGACCAAGACATTTGGAGGTCGAGACCGAGACAAGACCAAGACTGTATATATCAAAGAAAAATCACAACAAAACGGAACAAATGACCAGCATCTTTTTTTTAATCAAGTTTGCTTTTACATAAATGCAACAGCAACATTTATTTTCAGCAAGGTATTTTTTAATAATTTTCTTGAACATTTTGCATTTTGGTGCTTTGCCAGCTATTTTGACTCATTTTCAAGCAATTAAGTCTTTTTTTTTGTTCATATCTTGCAAGAAGATGTTAATCTGGATTTGTTGAATTATTGTGCCTAAGTGTAAACAGATAAATACATCATCTGAAATAAGATACACTTTCTTTTAGTTTTTGCACGAGTCTTATAAAAGACATGTAGATTTCCAAAGATGCAAAAAAGTGAGAACACTCACATAGAATAAGAAAAAAAAACTTAGGTGCACGGCTATGAAGAACTTTCACAACAACAGAGAAGGCCAGACAATGTCCTTTTTATAAGTATTAATTCTCCTGGGCAGCCATAACAACTTTGCTTCATAAAATTAAAGCATAAATTTACTAGGAATAATTTAACTGAAAATTGTGGCATGCCAAGCATGAACAAAATGCGTAAAACCCTTAAAAATCTGAGCTCAACACTAAGAATACACTCACAAAGGGGTGGTTGTGAAAGACCTCAAAGGTCCCATTTCTGGGCCAGGGTTAGGGTGAGATGGGATGATCCTGCATGGCTCTAGGGATGAGGAGGTTAAACAAAAGCTTGGTTGCACTTCAGAAAAATTAGAGCCTGAAGCATTTTGTGACCTAAACAGGCTCGGTGGGGCCTCATGATGATGCCTCCTCTACTAAATACCCTCTCAACTGGTGCAGAGGATGCTGGAACTGACAGCACCTTCAGTGCCAAGTTGTGGAGTTGTGGAAATCTGTCATGGTTTTTGTCCCAGAAGACAAGTGCATCATCAGTTTCAGTATCCTGTATGGCATCAAAGTATTTACTTATCTGTGCCCTGATACTTGTATCTTGGCCTGTGCTGCGCTTTTTGTGAGCCTTGTAATGAGAAAGAAGGCATGGGCATTTGACTGGAGGTGAATCACCAGGTGACTCTCCATTTCTGGCTCCGTAGTCCATTGCACTACCTTCACAGTCCATCAAGTTTCAACCTCAGCGATCAAAGTGTCTGAAAAACACAAGCAAACAGAAAAAAAAAAACAGGTTAGATTAAAGGATATACAGTGTCTGCAGGTATCAAATAATAAACTGCTCTCACAATATTTTTCTCTTGATGTAAAATGTATGTGTGTATACCTGTCAGTGTTTTCTTCAGCTCATCTCTAAACTTCATGAGTGGCGTTGCATTTAGCCCATTAGTAACATCCAGATCCACCCAGCTTAATCCAAACTGTGGATCAAGCATTGTAGCTAAAAAATAGACATTATGGCTGAAAGGTTCCTGTCCCCCACTGTCTTTAGTCATATTTGTTTTGCCAAAGATTCCACTGAATCTTTTAATCAGAGACTGATGGAGGGCCTTTACTAATGGCCAACACTACTCGTGTCTCCCCCATCTTCACAAGGTGTGTATGCAGGTCCAGAACAGTCGGAACAACCATGCTAATGGTAATGGATTTCTCTCCCTCTGTCAGGTCTGTTGCCTCTGAGAATGGTGCGAGAACTGAAGTCAGCTCTTTAAGCTGGTTCCACTCACGAGTGCTGAATACCACTTCTTCATAGTCCTTGCTGCACATTTCAGTCAGAGCTTTATGGTCCAGAGCTGTGAAGGCCTGCACTTGTTTGAAAGTGCTGTTCCAGCGAGTGCTGTTTGCAGCAGGAATAGTCTTCGTTAAGTCAAATGCAGCCTCAAATTTGTCTTTGAACTGTGAGCTGCTGTGTAACAGAGTTGAGAAGCGTGATGTTTTGGCAATGCTGCGAGAGATGGCTTTAACTTCTTTCATGCCGTCATTCACAACTAACTGCAGGGAGTGAGCAAAACAAGAAAGACGCTCACCTGATGACCGGAGTAGCGCTGTGTCCTCCACAGAATTCATGTCCTCCCACAGGTGCTCATCATCTAGATTCTCCTCCTCACTCTCACTGTCATCTGACTGCTGTTGTGGCATCTGAACTTTAAAAGCACACTTCATATTGGCCGCATTGTCTGTGACAATATAACTTATCTTCTGACGGATACCATGTTCGTCGGTGATCTCCTCAAAGGCAGAAGAAATTCGCTCTCCACTATGTTTGCCTGTGAAATGTCTACAGTCCAGCAAGTAGGATTCAAGGGCATAGGATTCATTTGACTTGTTGCACACATGAGCAGTTACTCCGAGGAAGGAACGCAGTCTACGATCAGACCAGATATCAGTAGTTAAGGACACTGTTGAGCTTTTCTCCAGCTTCTCAAGAACAGTCTCCTTAACTTTCTTTACCAAAACTGGTATGTGTTTCTCAAAAATTGTTCTCCTAGAGATTGGTGTGTACTTGTTATCTACAATCTCAAGAAAGTTTTTAAAATGTTAATTTTCCACAAGGGACAGTGGCAGGCAACACCCAATTATCAAATTTTTGACAATGGCATCGCTGATGGCTTGCTGCCTTGGGGAATGGAGACTGTAGATCTGCACTTTCTGGGCAAAGGATGCCATAGTTGGCTGTGTAGCATCTGCCTGTTGTCCAGCCTTGTACTCCAGGAACCTGAAATTGAGTAGGAATTAAAATGATTTAAGTCCCACCAATACCAAGAGAGAATTCTCAGACGATTCAAACGTTACATCTCTAACAGGCATGTGCTTAGTGCAAACAAGCAACAAATTATAGAAGCCAGAGAGACATCATGCATCACTATATAGTCAATATATATTCACTTTTTTAAAATGAAATCAAATGTCACTTTAAATTACTGCTTTTAAACAAGCTTTTACATTTTTTAGCATTGCCCTTACTGAGTTTTTATTGTCTTAATATGTGCTTTTTAATGTTTTTTACAATATTTTTTATCAAACAAATTTGATTAACCATACTCATTCAGTGTTATTGACTTTGAATAGCTAGCACAGCATTAGCTTTCTGGCTCATTGTTGAGCCAAACGATAATTTCTGCAGCCGAAGCACCAACATGGAGGACGCTGTAGACTAGAAATATCTCCCGATGGTCTCATCTAAAGTTCAACCCATTTACTGCATTTACTGGTGTAGTGAACAACGTTTGCATTGCATAAGAACCTCCCAATTAACGCCTGGGGGCTCGACTAATTTCTGGTGCCTGGGGGCTCGACTAATACCTGGCGGGTTCATTGTTTGTTATTCTGTTATCTTGCTTTTGACAATGCTATGCAAGCTAATTTGGCTGTAATATACACTCGGTGCTCTGAAAGTTAGCAAAAAAACGATTGTGGGAAGAAAAGAGCTTATTTTGGCTCAATGTCTTAGGATGGGGTGTTGAAATTGTCAGATTTTAACTTTCCCAGTGTAGCTAATTTAATGGTTAATTTACCTGTCTTTATGCTTCCTCTCAATGTGCCGATAAAAGCTTGACATTGTCCTGGCAGTTTCTGTGAGTTGTGCACCACAGAATTTGCACACTGCAGTGTTTTCGCTTGCATGTCCTTTTACAGATAAAGTCCTTATGGTTTTGGAAACCAAACTTAATGATGGTTGAGTTTGCTGACATTTTTCATGGCGGGTCGTCTTGAGCCACTCTGTACAGGGGGCATGTCACTCCAGGTGTCACAAAGAGTGTGTGACACCGGGAAGGCAGCAGCTGCATTCTTCTTTTCTCTGTTATCACAGTGCTGGCCCGGTCTCGACCGGTCTTGATCAAAAATCCCGAGTTCGCCCAGTCCGAGACCGAGACAAGACCGAGTAAAAATGCCTTCGATTCCGAGACGAGACCGAGACCCTTAAAAAGTGGTCTCAAGACCGGTCTCGAGACCAAGACCGATCTCGAGTACTACAACACTAGTGTGGTGCAAGGCCATTTAGCACTTTGTATACAATTAACAGAATTTTAAAATCGAGTCTAGTTTTGACAGGGAGCCAATGCAGAGATCTAAGAACAGGTTTAATGTGTTCATACTTTTTAGTTCCAGTGAGAACACGTGCTGCTGCATTTTGAAAATAACTGTAGTTGGTGCACAACTGATTTTGGGAGGCCAGTGAATAGTCCATTACAGTAATCTAGTCTACTGCCCAATGACTGCTGGGATAGGCTCCAGCATTCCCTCGACCCTGACAGCAGGATAAGCGGTTTGGATAATGGATGGATGGATTAATTTCTCACAGTCTGATTTTGATAGAAAGCCCCTTAGTTTTGAAATGTTTTTTAAGATGGTAGAAGGCTGATCTTGTGAGATGGTTGATATGGCTCTTAAAATTTAGATCACTGTCTATGATTACACCAAGATTTCTAGCTTCACTTTTTCACTCCAGAGACAGAGAGCTGAGATGAGCTGTAATTCAGAGACAGAGAGCTGAGATGAGCTGTAATTCTCTGTCTCTGAGTATTTGCAACAAAAATAAGTATTTCTGTCTCGTCTTTGTTCAATTGTAAAAAGTTCTCTGGCGTCCATAGATTAATATCATCAATACATTGGGTTAGAGAATGTATGGGATCTAGGTCATCAGGAGATAAGGATATGTACAGTTGTGAATCATCTGCGTAATTATGGTAATTTCTTTTGTGTTTCTGTATAACATGTGCAAGTGGGAGCATAAAGAGATTAAATAATAATGGTCCAAGAATTTAACCTTGGGGTACCCCACACATTATACCCACTTTGTCCGAGGAAACGTCTCCAATAGACACAAAGAACTGCCTGTAGATATGTTCTAAACCAGTTGAGAACCGGGCCAGAGAGGCCGACCCATTTTTCTTATCGCTCTAGAAAAATATGTGATCAACCTTTTCAAAGGCAGCACTGACATCCAGGGGTCTGTCAGTGTTATGCGCTGAGATTTCCAGTATAACAAGTAGTTTGTGAGGGTCTCCGAAAGGTTTTCATCAGTGATTGGACTTTGAAGTAAAGGATCGGTGTAGGCTGACTGGATTGATTTGTTTTTTGTTCGTTTTAATTAGAATACCATTGTGTCATCTGAGAAGTCTGAAATGCAAGCATGGTGACGTGAATCAAAGTGAATGGCTCAGATGGTGAATTCAGTGCATCTGATGAAACCGGGGAAAAAAATCAAGCAAGAACATGGCTTCAAGAGTTCAAGCAACATGAGGAGTGCAATTTCCGGAGCAGATTGTGTGGATGTAGACTGTAAGTAGTAAGAGGAAGGTGGTGAGGAGTTTTAGATGGCTGTTGATGTATAAGTCCTTTGAGGAGTGAGGTTATCAGAGGATGGCTGGAGGTCATTCCCGGACTGCCGGTTATGAGTTTGGAGAAGAAGCTGATGGCACTAAGAAACTTCAATGGCATGTGTTTTAATAGCCATCAAGGAATGAGCATAGATAATGAAACAAGTCAAGGTGATGGGATCGAACGACGGGAAGGTTATGTTATACTGGTCATGAAAGTAATGGAAACTTTTCCAAGCTGTCCAGTAGGATGAAAGGGTTGAGGGTGGTAGTCTGTTGATGTTGGCATTCTGGGAGTCGACGATTAAGGGTAAAGGCAGGATTTATGAGTTGAATGTCAGTGCTAAATATGGAGGAACTGGTGTTGGGAGGGTATCTGCATGAGGGGCCAAGCTTCTCAACTTCTGAAACAAAAAAAAAAGAGTCATGGATGGCAGTGGAGTGACCGGGAACATGAGCTGCGTGGAGAACATATTGGCGTGTGATGGAGTGCCAAATTAAGCAGTGCATGAACGACATGATGGATGGGGAGTTGGAGCGTTATTTATGTCTACAACTGCGAAGTTGTCTGAGTATATAAGGATGGACTTTCGGAACCATTCATGGCCCCATGCAATAGCTGCGGCTATTATGGGGTAGATTTTGAAGAGAGCGCAGGAAACAACCAGGCATTTATTTGCGAGCTCTGGGGATCCTTCTGCTGTGAACCATCTTCAATTGTAGAAACCCCCAAAACTGGCAGGAGCAGCAGCATCACTGTACAGATGGATGCCATGTGGGCGAGTCAGTTGGTCATTGTAGAAGAAGGTGATTCTATTCGTATTGGCACGAAGGTTGAGCCACAGAGTTCAGGATATGGAAGTCAAGAGTGATGGGACAGAAGAAGTGATAGATAGCAAGTGAGAGATAAAGGCTGGCCCTTGGGGAATGATGCATAGGGTGAAGTTGAAGTGGCCTAGGAGGGAGAGAAGTTAGTGTTGTTGCAGCATGGAGCGAGGAGGAATTGGAGATCAGAAGGCTGATTTGGTTGAACTTTTCAACTGGGAGTGAAGCCTGACACAGGTGTCAAGAGTGACTCTGAGGACCTCAAGGGATGTGGATGGGCCCTCTGTTTTCTCTACAAGCAGTGGAACCCTGAGGTCAGAGAAAACTTAAGTAAGAGTGACCAGACCAGGAGCAGGTGGAAATGAGGGAGGGGAAATGATGAGGAATTCGTCCAAGAGATAAATGAGGAATGAAGTCGTATTGTTGTTAGACAGGATCGAGCAGAAGGCTTCTGACAGGGTGTCGAAGAGTTAAGGGTTGCTTGTAACCAAAAGTAAGCCTAACACCGAAGTAATATGCACCTCACCAGCGGATGCCGTAGAATTGCCAGAAGTCAGGGTGGGTAGGGAGAATTTTGAAAACACTGGTGATGTCTGCTTTTGATAACCACGACCCTTCCCCAGCGTGTTTGATGAGGGCAATGACATGGTTATTGGTTGGCATAGTGAAGGCGAAGTCTTCTCCCAGAATTGAAGAAGGACGGGAGATGGAAGAGTTAGAATGATGAAGGGGAGGATTAGTTGTAGACAAAGTGAAGTTAATGGTCTCCTGCTGAGCCAGAATGGGTTGAGAGGGAAGACTGCAGTTAAGTATGGAAGGAACTTGTTGTTGCAAGGGCTGTGGAGGAAAGCTGGTTGCCGGCATCCCAGTGCCAATGGCTCTAGTTGACAGGAGATGCAGGGACTGATGAAGCTGGGAGATGGAAGCCCCCACTATTAGGGCTGAACGATTTGGGAAAATAATCTGATTGCGATTTAGTATACAATTTTTTTTCAAACTTCCTTATCTTCTGTATTATTCATTAAACACAAACAATAAGTCATTTTCTAGTATGGCCAACACAATACTGGATACACTCAACAAATAAACTGCTTTCCTGTAGGCCAGGCCAAAGTGTTATGATGAAATGAGATGAATTGATGCATGAATTGATATGAATAACATCTTTATTTAACTATCCAGCCATTATCCAAGCCGCTTATCCTACTTAGGGTTGTGGGATGCCGGAGTCTATCCCACCAGTCATTGGGGGAGGCGGGGAGACACGCTGGACAGGCCGCCAGTCCATCACAGGGCCGACACAGTCACACTTAGGGACAATTTAGTATGGCCGATTCACCTGACCTACATGTCTTTGGACTGTGGGAGGAAACCGGAGCACCCAGAGGAAACCCATGCAGACACAGGGAGAACATGCAAACTCCATACTGAGGACACCCTGGGATGACCCCCAAGGTTGAACAATGCCAGGGTTCGAACCCAGGACCTTATTGCTGTGAGGCGACTGCGCTAACCACTGTGCCACTGTGCCGCCCTTTATTTAACTACTGAATTGTAAAAAGAAAAACTTTCAATCACAGAATATTGATTGATTTAACTTCAGCCCTTGTAAACAGGTACTATAATTATCATGAGTTAACTTTTTAATTAATCTTTAGGTGAAAATGTAAAAAAATTTGATTTAATAAAATCTGAAAGAAGATCAACAAACAACAGTCCTGGTGTGAACATTAATATGAAAAATAAATATGAATCTTATTGATCTCCAGTCAGTAACAGTAACAAATCACACAAACTAAAGTGTATAAACATAAAAAAGAACAAGTCTGTGGCTCGACCACTCTAAAAATATTTAGATAACTCAGTCGTTTTAATAAACATATGTAAACACGTGGATTGCACTTTTCAATAAAATCGAAAAAGAAAAAGAAACACTGAACATGAAAAAAATATTAATCTTACTGATCTCCAGTCAGTATATTGGGAGAAGGATGCTGAATATGGAGCTGCCAGGGAAGAGGAAAAGAGGAAGGCCAAAGAGGAGGTTTATGGATGTGGTGAGAGAGGACATGCAGGTGGCTGGTGTGACAAAGGAAGATGGAGAGGACAGGAAGAGATGGAAATGGTTGATCTGCTTTAAGCGACCCCTAACGGGAGCAGCCGAAAGTAGGAGTAGTAGTAATCTTAACTGAACTCCAGTCAGTAACAGTAACAAACCACACACAATGAAGTGCACAAAGGAGTATGGCTCTGGCAGCCACTACGTCATCCTACTGTATGGTTCTCAGTAACTCACAAGTTTTTTTGCCAGGAAAACCAGCATATCGACTTTTGTTGGTTTAAAGAACAAACAAGTACAAGTTACTGTATTCCCTCCAGTGCTAAACAGACGTTCTGAGGGGGAACTTGTGGCTGGTACACAAAGTTACTTGCTGACCAATTTGCTCAGTGATGGAAAGTTGATCTTGTGCAGCTTCCACCAGACCATGGGATCTTCTTCTCCATCAATGACAGGGATCATCAGGTCAGCCTCCACAACATCTTCAGGTTGCATAGGCAAAGCAGGAGATGCCACACTGGTCTTGAAAAAGCTGCCAAGAGACTTCTTTGACTTTTCGACAGAGGGCTTTGCACTTTGAGGCTTCGAAACGGTTTCAGTACGGGACCTCTTTTCCTGCCAGATTAAAAGAAATAACAGCCATAAGTTTTGCAGTGAGGGGGATATGTGTGTGTGTGTGTGTGTGTGTGTGTGTGTGTGTGTGTGTGTGTGTGTGTGTGTGTGTGTGAATAACATTGAATAACCTATTCAATGAAGAATAACCTATCATATTCAAGAACATTATTATTATTATTAGACTTTATCTTAACTTGGTTATATATACGTCTTGCTGACTGTTCCATTTCAGTCTTCGGTCGGGTCGTAATATTACAGATGTGGTCTGCGCTGATGTACTGTGTTTTGAACCTCTGGTCAGAAATGACCCGACTTCCAAAAGCTCCTGGGTGTCATGGTCGCTATACGTATGTCATTGAGGTATGCCAGGACCTTGGTTTTAATCGACCTAGACAGGTCAGTGTCCTCATCATCTTCAGCCAGGACTGATGTGGCCAGAAGATGGAGAACTAGCTTGAGCTAGGAAATGCTGACATACTCCTCTCAAGAAAGAGCATCAGTAAATTCCTGGAGAGGATGTAGCACTTTGTGAATGGACTCAAAAACATCAATATCCTGCCAGGTCGGGACAAGGGGGTGCGCATTTTGATCGCCTGACAATAGCTGGGATATAGCCTTGGTCTGTTCCAGCACCCTTGCAATCATCATTTCTTTGGATCTCCATCATGTTGGGCACTCAGTTATGAGACTGTGCTCAGGAAGATTGAGCTCCCTCTGTGCCTCAATCATTGCTGCTGCCTTCTTCCAACTGTGGGAGAAGTGCCCTCCCAGCTTCTCGCACAGCCCTGTTGCACTTGACACTGTGATCTTTCATTGCATTTTCTGAAAGAAATGAAAATTTTTTTAAATTAGTGTACTTTATATAATTTAAGTTGTGTGTTACTAGGCTATCACATATAACTAGGCAACAGGCATGGGCCCAAGTCCATGAATACTGGGATGGCATCTAGTGTTTTACTGGTGCCCCCGTCCATAGGGTTAGTGGCTGTGTCAGGAAGGGTCTCTAACGTAAAATTTGCCAAATCATTATGTGGATTGACAAGACCATACCGGGTTGGTCGAGGTTCCATATGGGCTCGACCAAGGCCCGGGTTAACAATGGTCGCCATTGGTGCTGTGCCCTCACAGGGTACTGATGGAAACTGTAAAATCCGCTGTAGTGGCCCCTGAGAAACCGGGAACAAGCCAAAAGAAGAAGTTAGTAGACTGTCACAAGCACGCACGCACACACACACACACACACACACACACACACACACACACACACACACACACACACAGTTACATTAGAAAACAAACCATCTTTCATTCAGCCATTCTGTTCTTAATCTTTCACATTCTCTTCTATCTCTGTGTGTGTGTCTCTGTTACACACACACACACACACCCACACATACACACAAATACTGAAAAAACTTACCAATGGCAAGATGTAATCGGTGGCCGAAACACTGGAGCCTGGTCCACTTGTTAAAGAGAGACTGACATGCCCTTTCTGAACACATTTTTTAACATTGGGAGTTTGAATCATAACCGAAAATAGGTGTGGTTTTATGAATTCAAAGCTATTGGCTACTCCATGTCAAACGTCACCGTACTACCGCTACCGCGCATACTGCTCATGTCCACCAACATGATAACTGACCGATAAACATCGATTAATATCACATGGATCCAGTTATCCACAGCTCTCATACGTAGTATAGAGGGCTGTGTAACCCTATATGCAAACTGACTGGTGTCTACGTATCCACCGGCACAGTTTGTCATTGGACACCATCTACAGTCAGTCACAGATCTCTCTCGAGTGGCCGCAGATGCGCTGTTTTGGCCAATGAATTTCTCCGTGGTCACATTCCAACTTGGAACATAGCCTATCAATAGGAATTTTCAGATTTTGATGTCAGTATCACTTTAAGCTGCACTGCCTTCACCATGTTTGATGCGTTGTCCATTGTTAGGCATACATGTTTTTCTTCATCAAGGTCCCAGCTGGCTAGCCCCTCTCTTAGGCCGGCTGCAATGTTCTCTCCAGTGTGGTCATCTGGTAAGTAAGCAGTCTGAAGACAGCAAGCTTTGAGGTCAAATTCTTCATTGATGAAATGCATGGTCAGACTCTGATAGGGTTCTGCTGTACGGTTTGACCACATTTCCTTGGTAGTAGCGAAAAACTCCGCTGTGACTCTCTGCCTGCATGTTTTATATAGCTCCGGTATGGCAACTTGGCTAAAATATGTGCGGGATGGCATGTTGTACCATTTATCAAGTGTCTGTACCAAAGCCGTAAACCTAGCCTTGGTCACCGTGTTGAGGGGCATCATATCTTTCCCTATGAACTCCGCTATCACCTGAGTAATTTTGCAGTGCCATTTTGAATCTTGTTCATATGGAGATATGCTCTCAAACATTTCAGTCAGTGATCCCTGCCCGATGGTATTCAGCCTGCTTAACACACCGGTAGTTGGGTTTTTAGCCATGCAATTGTCATACATGATCTTGTGATGCTTTATTAAATGCTGGAACAGGTTTGTAGTGTTGCCCCGTGTTGTAGCTACAGTAGCAAGACATGTTCTGCACAACACCTGACTCCGTGCAGCATCTTCTTTCCTAAATCCAAAATAGCTCCAGGTAACTGACGTACTGCTCCTCTTTGACACTAAAGTCTCCTCTTCAGTGTTCGGTTCTGCTGAGACCATGTTCACAAGATAGCAACATTACTGCTAGAATCAAAGCATAGCGTGGCAAGTTGTTTTCTTCATTTACTGCTCTCATTCGGTAGCGTGTGTGTACGTGAACCCCACATGACCAGGTGTTTCCGACCCGATCCGATTGGTTAGATTATGTAATATATAAAAAAAACACTTATTTGAATCGCAGCCTTTGCGATTTGAAAATTGTGTTCTATTCCATTGCGATTTCGGTTTGAATTTGATTAACTGTTCAGTCCTACCAGCTATAGCAAGCTGCTGTGATTGCTGGAAGTGAGCAGCAATGGGCACTGGCATCCTGATGCCAAATACCCCAGCTAAAGCCAGCTAGTGTGGTTGCTGGAAGTAGACAGCTGGGAGCGACGGCAAGCAGGTGCCAGAAGCCCCGACTCAAGCAGGCTGATGTGAGTGCTGATATGGCGCAACCTCCTTGGTACATGATGGGCCTGCCTTTTTTAATCTTGGGTCTTTTTTAAGCTTGGTCTGCTGCGTCCTGTGGGCCCAAGGATCACGGCCCTGCCTGGAGCTGTGCCCGAAGAGGTAACACTGAGGGCAGTCTGACAGGATACAGAAGCAGGGCGGGCTAAGTTAACTGCTAGCCCATGCAGACTGGCAGTTCCGAGAACACCGAAGGCAGTCTGGCAGCGGCCTCACCTAGCCTTCACTGGGTTTTTAGTGTCGTCATGTGGAGTGTGGGAAGGTGTGTCAAAGGTGTCTGGCTGGGAGAGCTGGCATTGGATCCGCTGAGGGAGCTTGGTCTGCTGCATCCTGTGGGCCTTAGGACCACGTCCCTGACTGGAGCTGTGACCGAAGAGGAAACACCGAGGGTGGTCTTGCCAGGACACAGCAGCGGGGCAGGCTAAGCTAACTGCTAGCTCATGCGGACCGGCAGTTCCGACAGTCATACTGGCTGGCGTTCATTCTCCTGGACATCCATCCATCCATTAGCTGAACCGCTTGTCCTGTTCTCAGGGTCGCGGGGAAGCTGGAGCCTATTCCAGCAGTCATTGGGCGGCAGGCGGGGAGACACCCTGGACAGGCCACCAAGCCATCACAGGGCCGACACACACACACACACACACACACACACACACACAAACATTGATAGACAGTGATTTTTTTATTTTTTTTTTTACTTAAGATATATGTTAGTTTGGATATATGTGTTCTTTTAGTTCTTGTAGTTTTTCGATGAGTGTGTTTTTTTTTGTTGTCTTTGTGTTATGCGCGTGGGAGGGAGTTCCCCCTCCCCCCCGAACAGGTGCCCCGACAGACCAGAGGAGGTGCTAGTGCACTAACCAGGACACACATTTGGCTTCCCACCCGCAGACATGGCCAATTGTGTCTGTAGGGACACCTGACCAAGCCGGAGGTAACATGGGGATTCTAACTGGGATCCCCGTGTTGGTAGGCAACGGAATAGACCACTATGCTACCTGGACACCCTTGTATTCTTTATTTTAAGTTAAGAAAATTCAAAGAGGATACTTTACAAAAAACTAAAACATAAACTAAAAACTTTTTCAAACTCTTGATGTTTTGAAAACCTTCTACATCACTGACCCATATATGTATTAGCAGTGTATACACGAGTGTGTGTATTTTTCAAAGTGAATTCCCTTGTAGTGAGATAAGACTGTTATGGTGGAGTGATGTCTTAGGAATGAACCAAGTCAGAGCACGCCTGCCCTAGAGAAGCACCTTTCTTTCTCAGTTGTCAGCTCCAGCTCACACAAACACACAAACTCTCAAATATGTTCCATGCCTTTATGCAAACAGTCAGTGTCCTCATTCTGCTACTATCTCACCCCTACATGTGACACCACTGTACTCCTCCCCCTTTGTACATGGCTAGTTATGAGTTATTTGTTATGCTAGGGCCTGCAGTGTTGCCTTGTTTCTCTGTTTTGCCCGGCTGTGTTCTCACCTTCCACCTTGTGCATACCTTGTCCCTCCTTCCTACACTCCTCCCGTGTAATTAGCACAGGCTTAGGACTCCTCTCGTCTTGAGACGATTGGGTGATTAGCATAACTAGTTTTTATAGAATGAAAACAATCAAAAAACCATCTCTTGGACAGAACTTTGGATGTGTAGCCCAGAAATGTGGTTGAATATTGTTATATTGAATATTGGTAAATGTGATAGTCTGAATGCGTTTCACATGACGCAATCTCAACTAACCATTTCACGGAATGGTGTTGGCAGATTTCGCAGTCAAAGGTCAATGCGGAGTTACATGATGATAAATTATTCAACGTGTCAAAGCATTGTAGCAACAATACAGCAGTGAGTCCAATGAAACGTGAACAACTGAGAGTAATACATCAGGGCCCTGCCTCATCAAGCAAGATTGATGAAGATAGCTGGATAACTGAGCTGAGTAAAGGCCTTTGCACACCAAGTCTGTATTTTTCATGTTTTTTTAATCCATCATCCGATAAAAATCGTTACGCACAGAAACCTTGCACACTGAGTCCGATGCGTGTTCTTCTTCTATTCAGCCCCTTCTACCTGAAGGGGCTGAGCCGTCCTCCCTCTCTGTCTCCACACTGTCGCTCTCCCGCTCTGTCTGTGTGCTGTCCTCATCCTCTATTTCATCCTCCTCCTCGTCCTCATCACCCAGCTGAGTATTACTATAGGACCTGTTGAAAGTAGTCTCTCTGAGTTATGAAATGATACAGTGCAGCCGTTAAATTGCACTCTGCTGTAAGCATCATCATTGCTGTTACCTTCTCTTTCAGGGAGGACATTGCTTCCAAATGTTTCCACGTCTTTTTCTTGCCGACTCCCTGTCCACTTCTGCCCTGCTGTTCTCTCTTTTTGCGGTCGTATGGGTCCCGCAGGTTACGCCACATTTTCTTCACTGCTTCAACTAACGTAATGTAAAACAAGGCAAATTAGCGTAAGTGCCTATAGCACAATCACTACTGTCTCATCTTTCCTACATCCTTTGTTTTGTGATCAGTACCTACCATCCCCGATTCCAAGCTGTTCTGCAGTCACCTGCCACGATCTGTCTTTCAATTCCGCATCTCCATATTCTTTGCTTTCTTTGTCATAAAGTGCTTTGTGCTGGGAGACGAAGTGAATACGTTTCGCAGATGCCTTTTTGGATGACGATGTTTGCATGTACGGTGGCTCTGAGTGGTCAAACAACTCTCTAAAGGCTTTTGACAGATGCGGGGGGGGAAAAGGCAGAAAATCGAACCTGTTCCGAAAACCTTAAATGACCGACAAAACTTTCGGAGTCGGTGTGTCGATGTGATTGACACAACGTGACATCATATTTATTTTTAGAAGTGCAACAGTTTCGGATTAAAAATACGGACTTGGTGTGCAAAGGCCTTAAAACCTGGTATCCCGCCGCTCTGGTGGCCGAGCGGAGTAAACCGCCGTTCTTGCAACCCGCTCGTCATGTGGCTGGGAGGTTCGTATCCCAGACTCGCCGTAACCGGTCACGGCCAGAGCGTCCACAGGGTAAGGCATTCATTAGGCCACCCTTGGCCGAGGGATAGTGGGTGTAGATCGGTGTAGTGTTCGGGGACTCGTCATTCTCCAGCGATCCCTCTGGCCCAGCCGGGTGCCTGCAGCCAAGCAACTGAACGCATTCTCCCTATCGTGGCCTGAAGGTGATGCAATCCATGCGAGGCTTCAGTGTGTAAAAGAACGAGAGCAGCCGACACGAGTTTGAAGGAAGCTGGTGTAACGATTATCTCCTTCCTGTGGAAACGTGAGCCAGGGGAGTTATTCGACAAAAGTTCCAGCCATATGCCATTGGGTTAATCGGGTGGGATAAGGGGAAGAGAAAAAAAACCTAGGAAGAAAAAAAAACCTGGTATCCCCTCAAATCAGGAACATGGTCTGAAGTAAAAAGAGCTGTTCCAGGTTTTGCCTAGTGCCGTTTTCTAGCTTACTCAATAATGTTGTTCAGTGAGACAGACCCCTGGTCTGTGGCATGTAAATCTTTCACCAGTGTATTGATGTTTCCTGTTATTCTTTTCTCTTCAGGTCATCAACCAGTCCAAAGCCAGGTTCAACCCCAGTATCAGCATGATCAAAAAGTGCATTGAAGTGCTCATCGACAAGCAGTACATCGAGAGAAGTCAGAGCTCGGCGGACGAGTACAGTTACGTTGCATAAACAGAAGAGTGGAACCAAGAGGAGCACCCACACACACCCGCCCATCTGAATGACCAGCAGACGCAGGTCTAAAACGTAAAAGGAAAAAAGTATAAAAAGAACAGGTTAAGACTCATTAATACATGACGTTTTGGACTGTCACTGCCTTGTGTGATCCTGTGGGGAGGACTGAAGCAGGACTGGTATCTCCATCTTGGATGTTAGACAGCCAACTGAAACCACCATGCGTGAGACCACCTTGCCCCTAAATCCCCCACCGTCTGATTTTATGCTGTTTACAACATCACCAGTGCCACGCACCTGTGCGTTAATGAAGAAAAAAAAAAAGCCTATAGCCCCCCGAGCAGAAAGCACTGATGAATACATTTAGTCGACCTAGCGGAAAACAGTAAATCAAAATAAATGGCGAAAGAGCTGTGACATTGGTGAAACTTTATCGGCAAAACAGATAAAAACATGCTTTCTTTTCTCATGTTTGCAGTTGTTTGTGTGTGTGTGTGTTTATTTTATTTTCTTTTTTTAAATGTACCGAAACTAGGAAAAACCTTGTAATAAAACTGGTATACTGACTATTGTAAAGAAAAAAAAAAGAGGTGACAAACATGATCCTGCTGCTTGTCAAATAAATAATTACAAAAAAAGTTGTCAGTGTTATCTGTGCTACTACTGTTCATGATAAGAGATACAGGTTTGATTATATCTCATACTTTTGTATTAGTGGTGCAGGTTAGCATTAAAAATTGTGCATTTTGTGATAAAAGCGTCAAACTTGTTACATATGTAGCTTAATATATTTAGAAGAAATCTGGATATGGAGTCACTGAAGATTAACCCCGTAGTGGCCATGGCAGGCATGGACGTTATTAGATTTGAAAAAACTAAGTTCCCAGTCCCTTTTGAGACATCATTCATCGATACACTATGTATAGACATCTATACCTAAAAACTCTTCTGTTGGGCAAGGTTTAGAACCAGTGATTGCAGGAAACAATACACAATTCAGTACTTCAACAGTGTTGATTGTTTTTTTATTTACAAAAGTACTGCTTATAAACTTAAGTTTTTTCAGCATGCATTGGTGACATCTGATATGTAAAATGGCATATCTCTGGTTCTGTTTGGACTTGAACAATAATACTGGTATCTCTGGAAAGGTAACATTCTCCACTGTCTTGTCATAATGGCTGATATGAAATTTAGGGAGGCTACAGCCCCGCAAAAAGCCATATAATAACGTCCATGGCTGCCATGGCCGCTACGGGGTTAATTTTCAGTGGCTCCATATCCAAACATCTTCTAAATATATTAAGCTGCTTATGTACCACGTTTGGTGCTTTTATCACAGAATACACAATCCTTATGAATATTGGAGCTAAGCTGCCCCACTGTGTATCACTAATACAGAGCGTTTTATCCAGGTTGTTTAAAGGACGTGACAGACTCTCAGGCTGCGTGAGTTTTTCAGTGGTAAAGGGGCTTTCAGTTGTGGCGTGATTATAGCTCAAGTTGCTCTCTCGCTCTCTCTCTCTCTCGCTTTCTCTCTCTCCCCATCTAATATCGCCTTTTAGTCAGTCCACACTCGTTCCATTTCTGCAGCATGTTATGCTTACAGAGCACCTTGTGATTCTTTTACTAAATTTTTGTAGAAAAAAAACAGCTTTGTGGAAAGCTTTATGCCCGTCTAATTTGCTCTGTATTGACCTGTTGGCTAAATGTAAATCCTACTTTCTGAATTGCCACTGAGGGCTCCACAAGAAGGCTGTTTGGGATTGAGCATTGCTGCTGTTTTCCTCCAGGGGGAGTGGTCACCTCTAAAGTGGGTGGCGGAGCTAAGACTTGGGTTGCCTTTTGCAAGTGTTTCAATCGCCTCAGGGCACCGGAGAAGTGCAGGAGGATCAAAGCTCTAACTATCTCCTGATGCCGCCAAAATTTGCAGAACAAAAGGTGATTAGAATCAGAATCATATTGCCAAGTACAATGACATACAAGGAATTTGTCTTGGCACGTTGGTGCAAGAGGGAAAAATAAAACAGTAAATAGTAAAGATAAAAGTTAAAAAGAATAAAAACAAAAACATGCGATGGCAGCATGTCAGGTTAGGGGGATATAACTGAACCGTCTAATAAATCAGTGATCCTGATGTGATTTGAACACAACCTTCCACACCATTGCGCCACAATAGCTGTTTGTGCTGAAATGTTCACACCACACAAAAAAAAGAAGAAAAAACCCCTATGATGAATACCGTAAATGTGGAATAATATTTTTTTGTTTTTTTTTTCTGCCGATGAGCAAAGCATAAATTAGACGGATATTGTTTAAGTCCTCTCATGTGTGTTCTACATGTCAGTTTGAAGTAAGTTACTCTTTCAGTGACGTCATGCTATTGACTTAAGTCCGATAGTTTCATATTGTATGATACTTTCCACAAGTAGTCCGTTTGTCAAGTTATCTACAGTAGCATGTCAGGTTTGGGAGATATAACTGATCGGCCAGTTAAATTGATGATCCTGACGTGATTTGAACACGCAACCTTCTGATCTGGAGTCAGACACGCTACCATTGCGCCACAGGATCTGTAAGTGTTAAAATGTTCCTGCCAAAAAACTCCTTATAATGGGTACGCTAACTATTGTGGGAAAAATACTTTTTAAAAAAAAACTATTATTATTAAATTGCACCTTAAAATCATATAGTCAGGGGTTAGAGTGCTTAAGGTTCAAAATGACAATAACGACAATAGACCAGCTTTGCTCCATTAACAGATAGGAGGTCCTGGCAAAGGTCAAGGAATGACATGCAGTGTGAAGAATTTAACATTTTACAAGCAATCCTAAAATTATAAGAAATTAATTTCTATCACAAGTCAGTCAACAGTAAACGTGATAAGTCAATGGTAAAATCAGAATTGAGTTGACATATAGTCTTTGTGTTAGGTTTGGGGGATATGTTTTACTTTAAATATTTCCTTGATGTAATGCAGTACAGTTTAAGGTTAGGCCAGCTTAAGGGCCTAATCAGATCATGTCTGGATAAGGTTATTTCATCTTCAATGCAGATGGTAATGTAGATCGAAGAATGCAATTTTGTCTTCCCTTTTGTAAGCTATAAAAACTTTTTTTCTTTCTGCAGATAAGCAAAGCATAAATTGGAAACACATGGTAATATTGTATAAGTCCTCTCATGTCAATCTGTAGTAAGTTACACTTTCAGTGATGTCATCTTATTGACTTTAGTCCGGTAGTTTCATATTGTATATTACTGCACACAAGTAGCCATGTATCCAGGTTTCTATAGCAGCATGTCAGGTTTGGGGGCTATAACTGATAGGCAAGCTTTTATGATCCTGACGTGATTTAAAAACTCAACAATCTGACCTGGAGTCGGACGTGCGACCGTTGCGCCACAGGATCTGTAGGTGTTGAAATGCACATACCAAAAAAATTCCCTATGATGAATACCCCAAATGTTGTGACATACTTTTTTTTTAACTGCCCCTTAAAATCATATAGTCAGGGGTGAGAATGGTTAAGGGCCAAAATGACAATTAAGACAATAGACCAACTCGTCTCCATCAACAGATAGGAGGTCCTGGCAAAAGTCAAAGAATGACATGCAGTGTGACTAATTTAACAATTTATAAGAATTTTACAATCTTAAAGTGATTTGAAATCAATTTCTATCAAATGTCAGCAAACAGCAAAAGTGATAAGTCAAGGGTACAATCAGAATTGAGTTGATGAAATATTTGTGTGAGGTTTTGGGGGTATCTTTCACGTCAAATATATCCTCAACGTACTGAAGTACAGTTTGAGGTTAGACTAGGTTAAGGCCCTGATCAGATCATGTTAGGTTAAGGTTAATTCATCTTGAATGCAGATAGTAAAGCAGATAGAAGAATGCAATTTAGTCTGCCCTTTCGTAAGTTTTTCCTTCTGCAGATGAGCAAAGCATAAATTGTACACACATGGTCAGGGTTATATTGTTTAAGTCCTCTCATATGTGTTCTAAATGTCAATTTGAAGTAAGTTACTCTTTTTGTGATGTCATGCTGTTGACTTTAGTCCAATAGTTTCATATTGTATGTTACTGTCCACAAGTAGTCAATTGTCCAGTTATCTGCAGTAGCATGCAAGGTTTGGGGGATACAGCTGATCCACCAGGTAAATTTATGATTCTGAAGTGACCATTAAAAGATAGGAGGTCCTGGCAAATGTCAAAAAATGACATTAAGTGTGAAGAATTTAAAAATTTATAAGAATTTTACAATCCTAAAATGATCTGGAACCAAATTATATCAAAGGTCATCTAATCGTAAAAGTTATAAATCAAGGTTAAAATTAGAATTGAGTTGTGCGAAATCTTGGTGTTAGGTTTTGGGGATATCTACCCCCCCCCCTTTTTTTCTCCCCAATTGTGCTTGGCCAATTACCCCACCCTTCCGAGCCGTCCCGGTCGCTGCTGCTCCACTCCCTCTGCCTCCGAGGAAGGCTGCAGACTACCACATGCTTCCTGTGATACATGTGGAGTCGCCTGCCGCTTCTTTTCACCTGACAGTGAGGAGTTTCGCCAGGGGGATGTAGCGCGTGAGAGGATCACGCTATTCCCTCCAGTTCGGTTTTGGGGATATCTTTAAGTTCAAATATTTCCTCGATGTAATGCTGTACAGTTTGAGGTTAGGCTAGCTTAAAGGCCTGATCAGATCATGTTTGGTTAAGGTTAATTCATCTTAAATGCAGATAGTAAAGCAGATAGAAGAATGTGATTTAGTCTGCCCTGTTATAGGCTATCTTAAGTTTTTCCTTTTGCAAAGGAGCAAAGACGCACATTGTGAGGGTAATAATAATCAAGTCCTCCCCTGTGCGTTCTACGTGTCAATTTGAAGTAAGTTACTGTCTCAGTGATGTCATGGTATTGACTTCAGTTCGATACTTTGATATTGTGTGTTACTGTCCACAAGCAGCCCGTTTATTCAGTTATTTACAGTAGCATGTCAGGTTTGGGGAATATGACTGATCGGCCAGCTAAATTGATGATCCTGACGTGATTTGAACACGCAACCTTCTGATCTGGAGTCAGACGCGCTACCGTTGCGCCACAAGATCTGTACGTGTTAAAATGTTCACACCAAAAAGTTCCAGTGATGCATACCTTCAATGTTGTGGAGTCAATAAGGTGTATCAAAATCAAATCAAATACATTTTTTAATGCCTCTAAAAATCATATAATCAGGAGTTAGAGTGCTTAAGGGCCAAAATGACAATTACGACAATAGACCAGCTCTTCTCTATTAAAAGATGGGAGGTCCTTGCAACTTCAAAGACATGTAGTGTGAAGAATTTAAAATTTTATGAGAATTTTGCAATCCTAAAATGATTTGAAATCAATTTATATCAAAGGTCAACTAACAGTAAAATTTACAAATCAAGGGTAAAATCAGAATTGAGCTAGCCAAATCTTAGTGTTAGCTATTTTTTATTTATTTTATTTTATTTATATTCTTTAAGCCTTCTCATGTAGTGTTCTGCATGTCAATTTGACGTAAGTTACTCTTTCAGTGATGTTACGCTATTGACTTTATTACGATAGTTTCATGTCGAATACTTCTGTTCGACCACAAGTTGTCCATGTATCCAGGTAACTATGTCATGTCAGGTTTGGGGGATATAAACGATCAGACAGCTAAATTAATGATCCTGACGTGATTTGAACACGCAACCTTCTGATCTGGAGTCAGACGCGCTACCGTTGCGCCACAGGATCTGTTGGTACTGAAATGCTCACACAAAATAAAAATTTCCTCTGATGAGTACCCCAAATGTGGAATAATACTTTTTTTTAACTGCCCCTTAAAATCATATAGTCAGAAGTGAGAGTGGTTAAGGGCCAAAATGACAATTAAGACGATAGACCAGCTTTTCTCCATTAACAGACAGGAGGTCAAAGAATTACATGCGGTGTGAAGAATCTAACATTTTATAAGAATTTTACAATCATAAAATGATTTGAAACCAATTTCTATCAATGGCCAGCTAACAGTAAAATTATATATCAAGAGTAAAATCAGAACTGAGTTGACCAAATCTTGGTGTTAGGTTTTGGGGATATCTTTGACTTCAAATATTTCCTCGATTATTAAGTATAATAGTTTAACAAACAGGTAAATACGGAGGTATACAACTGTCATACGGAGGAAACAAACAAACAAATTTGTACAGACAAGGGGAGTTCAAAGTCCACTCGTTGTACCTCCCCCTTTTCTCCCCATTTATACTTGGCCAATTACCCAACTCTTCACATCCGGCTTCCCACCCGCATACTGTGGGTGTCTGTAGAGACACCCGACCAAGCTGGAGTTTTTGTTTGGTATACATATCATCTCCCCAGCAGATGATATGCTTAAGACGAATATTGATCCTGCAAAGCCCTGTCCCATACATAAAAAGCCACACTCTCTGTACAAATGCCGTGTGTTTAGAGAGAAGTCCCTTGAAGATATGAAAACCCTTCTGAAACAAAAGGGCATCTGCTTTAAGTGTGTAGCATCGACAACACACCAAGCAAAAAACTGAAAAGAGTGTCAAATGCACTGAATGCAGTAGTGAACAACATCACTTAGCGCTATATCTAGGGCCTTCCACAGAGTCCACAAAGGCTCCCACTCCTCCAGAGGAGCACGGCAGGGAGGAGAAAAATTACACCCTTCCAGACTCAGTGTCATCCAGGTGTGCTGAGGTTTGTGGCAGAGATCTCTTTAGAAAATTCTGTTCTAAGATTTGCCTTGTCTAAATCTTTCCCAGTGGTCAGTGAGAGAAAGCAATCAAAGCCTATATGATTATTGATGACCAAAGCAACAGATCGCTGGTGAGGTCAGACATTTTTACCCATTTTGACATTAAAGGTGACAGTTCCCCCTACTCACTTAGAACTTGTGCTGACATAGTTGAGATGGCGGGGAGAAAAGTGTATGGCTTTAAGGTGGAATCCATGGATCGACAGGTCATTCTTCCACTACCAACCCTGATGGAGTGCAACCAGATTCCAAATGATCGTTCAGAGATTCCCACACTGCAAGCGGCCCTTGGTCATCCACAACTGCAGACTATTGCAAATCAGATCCCAGAGCTTGTTCCTGAAGCCCCAATCCTGCTTGGAAGGGACATCATAAGGATACATAAATTGTGGAAGCAGATCAGTGGACCACACGACGCACCCTTTGCACAGAGACTAGATTTAGTGTGGGTTATAGTTGGTAACGTTTGCATCAGAAAGGTTCACAAACCAGACAAAATGAATGTATTCTTAACAAATACTCTGGAGAATGGTCGGCCGTCTCTTTTCAAACTATGTCCCAACCTCTACAATGTGAAAGAGAAGTTCAACCATATCAGCATTCCAGGTTTCCACACAACTGTCCACATGGAGAAGTCACCTGAAGAGTAAAAGGGAGACCATGTTGGATGTGATGTGTTCAAGAGGATAAAGGGTGTTGAGAAGTTGGCTCCTTCTGTTTAAGATACCATCTTCCTCGATATCATGGCGCAGGGTTTCTACAAGGATGAAGAGAACAATTGGGTAGCTCCTCTTCATTTCAAACCACAAAGACACCATTTGCCCACCAACAAAGCTCAAACACTGGAGCGCTTTAGGTCATTACAATGCTTTTTCAGTAGAAAGCCTAAAATGAAAGACCATTTCTTTGGGTTCATGGAGAAGATACTAGAGAAAGGCCATGCAGAAGTAGCTCCTTTACTTGAGAAGGACAAAGAATGTTAGTATTTACCTCTTTTGGGGGTCTACCAGCCAAGGAAACCAGGCCAAATCAGGGTTGTCTTCGACTCAAGCTCACAGTATACTGGAGTCTCTCTTAATGACATCCTCTTCACTGGCCCAGGCCTCAATAACAGACCCCTCAGACTACTCTTCAGCGTTAGGAAAGAAGCTGTTGCTATTAATGCAGACATACAGCAGATGTTCCACTGTTTTCTTGTCTGGCCTGAAGACAGAAACTTCACGCGCTTCTTCTGGTACAAAGGTAATGGCCCCAATAAGGATGTTATTGAGTACAGAATGAAAGTCCACATCTTCGGGAATAGCCCCTCACCAGCTGTGGTAATTTATGGCCTCACATGAACAGCACGAGAAGGAGAGTCAGTTGGGGGGGGGGGCGATATTTCGTTTCATTTCATGTATGCAAGCACATGAAATGAAATGACAAAAGTGTTACTGATTCCTAAAATGATTTGAAACCAATTTCTATCAATGGTCAGGTAACCGTAAAAATTATGTCAGTGGTAAAATCAGAATTGGGTTGACCAAATTTTTATTAGGTTTTGATTATCTTTTACTTTAAATATTTCCTCAATCATTTCATCTCTGCTCTTCGCAGATGATGTGGTTTTGTTGGCTTCATCAGAACACGACCTCCCGCGTGCACTGGGGCGGTTTGCAGCTGAGTGTGAAATGGCCGGGATGAGAGTCAGCACCTCTATTTCTGAGGCCATGGTTCTCTACAGGAAAATGGTGGATTGCTCCCTCCAGGTTGGGGATGAGTTGTTGCCTCAAGTGAAGGAGTTCATATATGTATGTTGCTTACTTTTAATCTTTGACCACAGATCAGCTATAGCCTAATCATATTTTTCTTTGACCCACTCTCTGCATGGATTAAATCTGGCTGGCCAGTCTGGTGAAGGGATTGGAAAATCGCGTAAGACCCAGGAAGTCCACCTCCCCTGAGGACAGCTCATAGTCAACTCCCGGGGTTGAGAAGAGACGGTTGTGGGATTGTGGGGAAAGGAATTGTGTGATACGGTTTATCTAAATGAGGATACAGTATTGAAGACCACGTGAAGACGTCTGAAGGTAATGACATTCACTTAGGGGTGACGACCCATTGGCAAAGGAAATAATGAATAATGTCATTTGAATGGTCATGATAGGACATTTCCGGGTAAGAGTGACTGCAGATTAGAAAATGGGGACGAAACAAAGCAAACCTTTGATTGACAAGTCTTATCTGACAGGATGTGTAAAAAATTATGTGTGAAAGACATGGTGATGACTCCTGTAATCAGCTTTCAATGTGGAAAAATAAATTTGGATTTCCTGAAACTGGTTGTTTTACAGCAGAACAGCTGGGGGGAAACAAAACAGCTGCAAAACATAATAAATTGCAGGATAAGGATAAGATGGTAAAATATGAAAGTAAAATAAAAAAGGACAGCGAAAAGTGGATTGAAGTGCATTGAGGATGTGGAAAGAGGAGGCTGAGAAAAGAAACAGGCAAAGTAATAGTGAGAAGAGAGCCAATGGGGGGGGGGCATCAATCACTGTCCTCAGCTTTCACAGAAAGACCTGGATCTCTTACCCATCTCAGCCGCTAATCAGAGACCCGTAGATAAGCAGCAACCTGCCGCAGACCAACGACAGCCTGCCCGTCTATATCCAGAGGCCCGAGAACAGCTGGCTGCAGCAGCGGAGCCCGTCACACGGAGCCCAGCGACCGCCCTGCCTCCACCCCAGGTGGGTAGAGCCGGGATGAAACTGACTGTTATAACTGGCAGAAAATGCCGATTATCAGCGCCATGTAGAGGGACTGTGTGGCAGAAGGAGAGACAGGTTCCCGGACACCATGAGACGGGGGACAATAAAGGTCTGTAGACAGCAGCCTGGATTGAATGCGTCTGACTTTTTAGTCAGATTGACTAAAGTTTTCAGGGAAAACAGTGGTCTAGCGCCACCAGTGCCGCCGAACAAACGCAATGACTCCCCGTATGAACGGCAGTTCAAGACCCGTTTCCTGGACGGTACGGAGGTAGAAATCAGCCGTCAGGCACGCAAACACTGTGTGGGTTGGGACAGAGGACGATTGGCTGCTGTTTAAGAGCATGCCATCCATGTTGAAAACAATATGAAACTCTCAGAGACAAAAGCAGAATGAGACAAAGTTCGGTTGACTAACAAGGCGGTTCCAATAACACCAAGGGCGGTGTGGCGGTGGCATCGCCCTAGAATTTACTGTTTTTAGTGTTGTGTGGAGTGCGGGGAGGTGCGTTTAAGGTGTCTGGCTGGGAGCGCTAGTATTGGATCAGCTGAGGAAGCCTGGTCTGCTGCATCCGGTGGGCCCAAGGACCATGGCCCTCTCTGGAGCTGCGCCCGAAGAGGAAACACCGAGGGCGGTCTGACAGGATGTGGTGTAGGCTAAGCTAACTGCTAGCCCATGCAGACCGTCAGTTCTGACAGTCATCCTTGCTGGCGTTCGTTCTCTTCGACAGTGATTTTTTCGTTTTTTGTAGTTTGGATATATGTGTTCTTGTAGTTTTTGGATTTGTGTTTTTGTCTTCGTGTTGTATTGCTGTGGGTTGGGGGAAAAACAAAGTGTTCCTGATTCCTAAAATGATTTGAAACCAATTTCTATCAAAGATCAGGTAACAGTAAAAGTGATAAGTCAGTGGTAAATTCAGAATTGAGTTGACCAAATCTTTGTGTTAGGATCTGGGATTATCTTTTACTATAAATATTCTCTCGATGTAATGCAGTACAGTTTGAGGTTAGGCTAGATTAAGGGCCTGATGGTTAAGGTTAATTCATCTTAAATGCAGATAATAAAGCAGATAGATGAACGCAGTTTAGTCTGCCCTTTTATAGGCTATCAAGTTTTTCTTTCTGCAGACGAGCAAAGCATAAATTGGAAACAAATGGTCAGGGTTATATGGTTTAAGTCCTCTCATGTTGTTTGATGTGACCATATGGATAAAGTGATTTTTTCCCCCAGTGATGTCATGCCATTGACTTTAGTCCATCCATCCATCCATTATCCAAACTGCTTATCCTGCTCAGGGTCGCGAGGATGCTGGAGCCTATCCCAGCAGTCATTGGGCTACAGGCAGAGAGACACCTTGGACAGGCCGCCAGTACTTTAGTCCGATAGTTTCATATTGTATTTTACTGTCCACAAGTAGGCCATGTATCAAGTTATCTATAGTAGGATGGCAGGTTTGAGGGACATAACTGATCGGCCAGCTAAATTGATGATCCTGACATGATCTGAATACGCAACCTTCTTATCTGGAGTCAGACACGCTACCGTTGCGCCACAGGATCTGCAGGTGTTTAAATGCTCACACCAAAAAATTCCCTGTGACGAATACCCTAAATGTTGTGGAATAATACTTCTTTTTTTTTAACTGCCTCTTAAAATCGTATAGTCAGGGCTGAGAGTAGTTAAGGGCCAAAATGACAATTATGACAATAGACCAGCTCTTCTCCATTAACAGATAGGAGGCCCTAGCAAATGTCAAAGAATGACATGCACTGTGAAGAATTTTAACAGTTTATAAGAGTTTTACCATCCTAAAATGATTTGAAACCAATTTATATCAAAGGGCAGTAAAAGTAAAAAGTGATAAATCGAGCAGGATTGAGTTGACCAAATCTTCGTGTTAAATTTTGGGGGTATCTTTTTTTTTCTTTGGATCCCCACCCCACCCCACTCTGGGGAGGGCTCAGATTGCCACATGTCGCCCGCCGCTTCTTTTCACCTGACAGGAGTTACGCCAGGGCAACGTAGTGCGTGGGAGGATCACGCTACTACCCGTAGTTTGGTTTTGGCGTTATCTTTGAGTTCAAATATTTCCTCGATGTAATGCAGTACAGTTTGAGGTTAGGCTAGCTTAAGGGTCTGATCGGATCATGTTTGGTTCAGGTTAATTCATCTTAAATGCAGATCGTAAAGCAAATAGAAGAATGCAATTTAGTCTGCCCTTTTATAGGCTATCTTGAGCTTTTCATTCTGCGGATGAGTAAAGTATATATTTGGACACACATGGTCTGGGTTATGTAGCTGAAGTCCTCTCATGTGTGTTCTACATGTCAATTTGTAGTAAATTTATCTTTCAGTGACGTCATGCTATTGACTTCAGTCCAATAGTTTCATATTGTGTGTTACTGTCCACAAGTACTTAGTTTAGCCAGTTATTTACAGTAGCATGTCAGGTTTGGGGGATATGATCGGCCAGCTAAATTGATGATCCTGACGTGATTTGAACACGCAACCTTCTGATCTGGAGTCAGACGCGCTACAGGATCCGTGTGCTGAAATGCACATACCTGTGAAACTTTCTAAAGACTCCCAAGGACGGAAGAACCTCTTTTCATGACAAGCGGCCAGCAAGGTATTGAATGCCTTTGTTTCATGTTCGCGCTCAGCGCCATTTTGTATTTTAATTTGTTTTCATGTACTGTATAATTGGTTGATGTATTTTATATTATGTTCATTCACAAATATATTTCTCAAGGCGTGACTAAGGCGTGGATGTATCAGAGAAACAAGACGTGTCCAAGCAATAAACGCCCGTTTCCAAGAACCGACCTGTGTCTGTGTTGTGAAGAGAGCTACAAGCGGTATTAATGTGCTATTTTAGCATTGACTGAGGTTCTCTACAGGAGCATAAATGGTTTAGTTACTGTATGTTTTTGACCGTTTTACACTTGCATAGCAATTCGCCAAGTTCGTTGTGAAGTTTAAATAAACTGTTGCATTGTGACAGAGTTACAAATTAGTGGTCCGATGGACGTACAGAGAGTAGCAACATCTGTCTGAAATAGTTTTCTGTACTGTTAGGGCTGTTTCATAGTCTACGCGTTGTAAATGGAAGGCTCACGCATGTATTTTTCGTACATAGAGAATGCACATCAGTTGCTACATAACACCTTACTTTAGAATAGCAGTAAATAGCACTTGCATTTGCGTTGCATTACAAAAATTAGGCCAACACATTGCTACGCAAGTACGCGTCACACCCCCCTTCTATAGCTTCATGCATTCACGTCCGCGTCTGCGTAGCTTGTGTAGACTCTGAAATGGCCCTTACACTCCATTTGGGCTAAGGACCATAATGATTTTGCAAAGCTAAAATTCGTAATTCTACCATTATACAACTGTTGCACATCCATACATTCATTTTATTTCACAAGTTAATTGTGTCTTCCGTCATTATAGCATCGCCTATATCCCAGGAGAGGGCTGAGCAGCTGACTGAGTGGCTAAAAAAATAACACCAAGCCAACCAACCAGATCGAAGAA
Organism: Lampris incognitus; assembly: GCF_029633865.1. Classification (NCBI taxonomy): domain Eukaryota; kingdom Metazoa; phylum Chordata; class Actinopteri; order Lampriformes; family Lampridae; genus Lampris; species Lampris incognitus. Next base: position 22,144,779 of record NC_079229.1, on the reverse strand, counting down.
TATATGCGGGCCACAGCAGTTTTCAGAGCTCAATGGCTGAGAGCAGACAGCTCAAAAAACAATTCAGGAGGTCCTACATGACTTCACACATCCAGGCATGGTAGGTCAACGCTGCCAAGTCTCACCCTTTGGGAGTGAGAGTCACGCAATTATGCCTCTTCACACGCTCACACGCAACACTTGCTATTTCACACGCTCATAAACATTTTCCCTTCACTTCTATATAATATTTCAACAACTTGCTATGCTGCTTGCAGCTTGCCGTAGTTCGGGTCCGTCACTGGCTTTCCGGGGTGAGCCCGCCCTATTCTGCCTCTGATTGGCTGACCCAGATATTCTTACCCTAATCTTAACCAATCATCAGTCCTCATGCCTAAATCTAACCAACCCAATCAATGAAAGGCAACCACGAGTATCAACCAATCAGAGGCAGAGTAGGGCGGGTCATAGCATCAACACCACGAAATAAAATAAAATAAAAGAGCTCCACAAGAAGAAGACCCCACTGAAGAAGAAGAAGAAGAAGAAGAAGAAGAAGAAGAAGAAGAAAGAAAACGGTAGGTAACCGTTTCAATTTGATCATACGAAATAGTAAATATGTTAGTTTTATAGAATAAAAATGCGTTATAGTCACTCAGTCCGAGCAGGAGTAACGTTACACAGGCTGCTGTGATATCTCGCAGTTAAAAAGGAAAATATTCGAACAGTCACTTGTCAGAAATCTGTAGAAGAACAATAGCTTTCCTTTTTGGTGAATGTCCTGTTTTTGGTTTCTATTATACTTGGTTCACGGATAAATCTCTGAATGTGTTATTGAATGAAATTGATCTAATAGTTCCTGACATGAGGTGATGATTTTTTGTATAAAAACCAGGATGTGATTTATTTTGCCAAATAGTCTAAATCTAAAATTCTAAACTTTAACTTTCCAGAGCAGAAGTTTAGCTCAGTGTCTGTGCCTGTTAGAACATTTGAGATCGGGTATGTCAATGTTTGTTGAAATGACCATTATGTCATTTGGTGGGTTTAACTAGGGTTGCCACCCATCCCCCCAAAAATTCCAGTTTGCAATTAGTACATGGAAAATATGTCATATTTCATGTTTTTCTCATTAAATAATTGTGGTTTTATGTTCCCAAAAAGGCATTAAAGGGTTAAAATTACTTAAGAAATACATGTAAATTTAATAGTTATGATCAGTATTGAAGTTGGTCAAAAGATTTAATGCATTGAAAGTGAAAAAAATATTCATGTGTAATATTTTTATAGCACTTTTAAGGAACTGAACATTTTTTGCACCGAGGGTAAAACGTCATGATTTTCTGGAGGGGTGCCCAAGGGTTAAAGGAACTGCTCGAATTCATAGTTTGAGCCTTGTGCTCTGAACAAACAAAGAAATGCACTTTATTTTATTTTTTTATATTATTGTTCTGGTTCTGTATTCATTGACATTTTATAAATAAATTTATTTTATTTGTCTAAATTCTTCTTGTTACAATTGTTTTCATTTCTACTTGTGCTGGTCAATTATGAACACTATATAAAATAGCAGAAAACTGGTTTTTAAGTTGCACAAATAATTGGGTTGAGAGGAGCTCCCTGAATACAAATGACAGAATAAGACTGAATAATGACATCCGACAGTCTAATTCTAATGTAGGCTTGGACTCTGTGTATTCTATTCTTTCTAGCATTTGACAATATTTCTTATGTGTTCACTATTCTGAGTAAAGAGAGAGAGCATGAGGAGGAGGCCAACATCACATTACAACATCACAACAGTCTAATCCTAATTTTAATTTAAGTTCAGATATTCCTCTAAATCCACCTTAAAAAAGGCCAAGTTTTTTTTGCCGGCGAAAGTCCCCTCACCAGAGTCTCACTCTTAACTTTTGTTGAAACTTGGCAGCCCTGTAGGTATTACCCACAGCGGTTGAAAAACAGAGTGGCGACACTCCCATTAGGCTCCCATTATAAAAAATGGCGGAGACTTTTCCGGCCAGCCTCCGGGTTATGGGGACCATGAATAGTTCCAAACATTGATATTCACAGCTTTGTGTTCCATTGCGTATCAAGCCATTTCAGCAGTAAGTTGATAAGTTAGGGGGTGAGATTTTTGATAATTCACTCCATTTACTATCATTAGTATAGTCTACTTCTACTACTACTGCTGCTACTACTACTACTTCCAGCTGCTCCCGTTAGGGGTCGCCACAGCGGATCATCCGTTTCTCCCTGTCTTCTGCATCTTCCTCTGTCACACCAGCCACCTGCATGTCTTCCCTCAACACATCCATAAACCTCCTCTTTGGCCTTCCACTTTTCCTCTTCCCTGGCAGCTCCATATTCAGCATTCCCAGTCATTAGTATAGTATATACTGTTATTTTTATATGTGCTCAACATTAGCTGTTTAATATTTTAACTTAATTATTGTTAACGTAATGATCGAACTAGGTCAGCTACCGGGCTAGCATATTTGACGAATTTCTGTCAAATCAGTTTTTTAATACATCGAGGAATGAAGGTTAACATTAAGTAGGAATGTAGGTTTATGACTACAGGTGTAACACCCGTCCCACGTAGCTATATAGTTTTCAATGTATAACTGGGCTTTGTAGTACGATGGGCGGAGCCCTGGGTACTTTTAACAAATGGCTGCCGTGCTAGCCTGTGCACAATAAATGAAATTCCTAAGCTAACCCTTTTTCTTTTATACAAAAATGAATTTTAATTGGCGATGGTGCCTCCACTTAGCAGGAATATAGATATACTACTTTTGTTTAATCCTACAAAGAATTATGTTTTAAAGTATTTGTTCCTTAGTGAACAATTTCTTTAATCACTATTTATACTTCTAACCCAAAATACACCTTCATAAAATGTAAACATGACACACACAATACTTTAAATGCAAATTATGAATTTAGTAAATGTAAAAAACAAATATCTAAATCAATAATAAAAAATAACAATTACTCAAAGGACAAGATACTTCACATCACTTAAATGTATTGACCTTTTGATAATGGGCTTTCTAATTAAATTCCATTTGACTTTAAACACTTTTCTTATTTCGTTACCTATAATACTCCTATCCAAAGGGCCCCACACACACTCTCACACACACCCTCAATACTGCAACAACAAAAAAACAAAAGAATGTCTCTTTTTTCAAAATAAAACGTTGCAGGCCTGAGTCCATGCTCGGGAGCGTAGTGACCAAAAACAAGTGGCCGTTTCACTTGACTACGTCACGCAGCAAAATAAAACAGCAGGTGCATTGGTTATTGTTACTCACAGACCAAGAGTTGGAACTAGGGTGATGGCTGACGAATGAAGCGAGTCAAGGCAATGAAAACCACGAGTGAAACACGGGCGGGAAATCGTCAACATGTCCGGATGAGGGGAGAAGCCGAGTGGAAGACATCTACTTGTCTTTCAGGTCCAAGGAGTACTTCCTGCTCCTCTCGGTCTAATGAGTGGACATGACAGTTTTTTTTCTCAGTCACTGTACTCGTCATGAAACTCACTACTTTTCATACTGAGTTCAGTTAAGCTTTAGCGGGTTGCTAACATCAATATATGCTAACACACAGTAACATGAGCTGCTACTACAGGAAACACAGGCTAATAGGCTAATCGCGACTAGCATGACAATTCTTTACTCAGATATAGCATCGTTACAGAGTGACACAAAACACATACACGGAGATATTTACCTTGGGCAGATTGTACACGTCCTTTACACATTGGAAAACTCTGCATTCACCGGGTAAAGTACATGACGCTCCGCTCCGCTCCGCTCTCTCTACTTGGGGTTTTCAGTCCATCCTTCACACAGCTGTCTTCGTCTGACTCACCCCCTGAATCGGACCTACGGGTTCAACTTGTGTTTTCCGCCCCTCCGCCAATCTGATTGGCTTTTAAGTTGGCAACAACCAATGCAATTAACAAAATATCATGACAGACAACCGAATACTGCCAAATGGTAGTTTGTGAACTGTCCACGTTTTTCCCTTGATTTGTATAGCCAAACAAACTATTTAAATTTCAATCAACTTTATTGACACAATGAACATTCGTCTTAACTGATTTTAATGAAATACTTTTTTTAAAACTTTATTAAGTCATATATATTTGTCTGAAATGTCAGATTTTAGACGGGGCTGCACAGGTTAAGGTTTCCAGGTTGTTAATACACCTGAATGAAATTATTGTATGAATAAAATATGGACAAGTAGGACTTTGGCTATCTGATACTTGCTAGTTAGCTCGCTAGTTTTAGACAAACTATGAGGAAAATCCTACACTATATATATAACATTTAATTCAGTTATTTCCATTTGGGAACATTATATATTATGGTGTTCCGGTTATCAACGGGTTTGTGATGGTAGTTTGCTGTACTGCTACCATATATCGTTACACTTGAGTAAAATTAATGTTACTATATTTGGCTAATCTGTTATTAATTTGTTAGCTGGCTAGTGTAGCTTTAAGTTGCCTTGAAATGGAACTCGTGAGCTAGTGATCAGGACATGCCCAGTCGTGTACAGAACTCGTGAACTCTGAGCTCTCAGTCAATTTCCACTTCCGAGGTTTTTAATATCGGTAGGGTGTTCAGCTGGTGAACAAGGTAAACACACCATATCACAACAGCAGGAGAAGGTAGGAGGTAAACCGAGAACGTGTTCTTTCTGGAATACATTTCATTACCATCTTTTTCCTAATTAATTTTGTGGTGAACATTGCATATGTTGAGAGAGGTTGCCATGGTCATTGTGTATTATTCAGGTGGACATTTTTTGTGAGTGTGCAGGGTTATTTACTCTCATATTTATTGTATGGATTATTGTATGGAGATAAAGTCCTCCACCTGACAAGGCGGGACAGGAAACTTCTCCTGGACATGGACACAATGACACGAGGTATGACCGTTTTTTGCCTTTTAGGTTTTCCAGAGCGAGAGAGAAAAAAAAACACTAACTTGAAAGCAGACAGAGACAATTAAAAAAAATAACTAGTTACTCAACATACTGTTAATAATCTTCCCCAGTGCTTTTAATCAACACCAAAATAGACGTTTTGAGCAATCAGCTCTTCATCAGATTAGTCTTCCCTTTAGTAAGTTGCCCCCATTTTCCTCCTGGTTTCTCCTTCTTACAGATGCCAAAGGAGATTTGGCACTGAGGCTATTGCCAATTCTCCTGCCACCCCCAGTGCATAAAGTGAGGGAAAAAAACTGCACCCAACTCTTCAAGAGGCAAGGACGGCCTTCATTGACCTCCAGCCTGTAAGTAACTTTTAGAAAGTAGCATCTCTTTAAGAAATGATAACCGTAACCTTAAGTAACATCTCTTTAAGAAATAATTGATTTAGTTTTGAATCCGTCCTTATTCTGTATTTTGGTTGTCCTTGTGTTGCAGGTTGGAACCAATATGGTGGAGTACCTCCAACAGGCAGAGGTCAACAGGCCATACCCCTATGTCCTTGCCCTTAGGAGATGAAGGTTTTTGCTCACAGGCTTTCGTTGTCCTTGTGGGTCAAGCAGTGGAGGAGAACTCCTTGCTAGGGGCAGCGGTTGTGTGCTTTAAAACACTCTATGTTTTTGACATCAAGTTTCCAAAATCTTGTGCCTCAGCCTGGGAGTTCCTCCAGGAGACTGTGTATGGGCTGGGGACCAAACCACCCTCCCCTTCTGTGGCATTTTTAAAATCAGCACTGGCATGTGCATAACTGATTTACTTGAGATGTGTGCTAGCTAACTGCTGCACACAGGATGACCTCACTCACACACACGCGCATGCACGCACATACAGTTTTTGAGCTTGCTATATTTGATGATTTCGGATTGTCTTGTTTTTATCTGTTTTTAGAATCCATGTTTGTTTATTTGTGTATTTTGGAATCTAAACTGAATATAAACTAAATGAAATAATCTAGTAGACTATGTCTTGAATGAATTAATGTATAAAGTATTAAATGTTATAGAATAAAAAGGTTATAAAATGTGGTATGGTGTATTATCTTACTTATTTTCCTTGTTAAACTGTTTAAATGTATATTGGCTGATACCATCTGACCCTATTTCACTATTATGTACTCATAACGTGTATGTGCAAAAACCTGGAAATAACAGCTTAACTGAAAAGTCAAATAAACCCAACAAAGAGAACAATATAAACCAGTAATGGGTTGATAGGTCAGACCAAATTTCCGGGTCATGTTAACCCAGCATCCTGGTTTGGTTGAGAAACCCAGCTTCTGGGTTAAATTAACGACCTATCTTGTTGGGTTCTTTTAACCCAACGCATGTTCTGTCCAGTAGTTAACCAGCACCTGAGTTAAAAACAACCCAATTTAGGTTGTTTTCAACCCAGCATTTTTTAGAGTGTATAGATCGTTCAGCTGCTGAAGAAGTAGGAGTCCCTCGTTGGTTAGCGAGCGAATGTTAAATAACCCAATGGAGAGTTGATTTTTTTCTTCCTCTTCCGGTTTTGATGCTAGCCGACCTGGCTAGGTTAGCTAGTGCACAGTGGTCAACAGTCCGTCGGGACTTTCTTGAGGGACGAGGAAAGGAAGACCAGAAGGAACGTATTGGTTTTCCATCCACCCATTAGCCAAACCGCTTATCCTGTTCACAGGGACGCGGGGATTCTGGAGCCTATCCCAGCAGCCACTGGGCGGCAGGTAGGGAGACACCCTGGACAGGCCGCCAGGCCATCACAGGACAACGGATTGGTTTTGTGTCACCGACATTGTAGCTCCGGCGGGATCCACGGTGAATGTATTTCAGATGAAAATGACGAACGATGTCTCGGTGAAGCTGCAGTGCCGGTGGTGGCTCGGAGAGGTGGGGTCGTAGTCGAAGAAGTTCTGCTGACGTGTACTGAAGTAACGGTGTTACTGGATGGAGTATCAAAGATAGGGTGGTCCAGGTGAACATAATCCATATGAACAGCCCATTGATCCACATTATACGCCCATTTCACGCCGCGGCCATCTTGGATTTTAAAAAACCAAGCGGTGGGAAGATAGCCACGCCCCCTTCTTACTTCATTGAAAACACTGCTGGAAGCAACATGTCGTACTGCTGTGTACCATCCTGCAACTCCTATCAAAGAAGGGAAAGAGATAAATCCTTGACGTTTCACCGCTTCTCCAAACGCCTACACACCCGTAAGGCATGGGTGGTGAAAATTAAGAGGGATACAGGGCCACATTTTCAGGTAACTACCAATACCTTCCCCTTTACCTAGCTAGCTAGCCAGCTAGCTAGCTCCCTAGCAACGTTGTTAGCTAGCTTTCTGGTCTAACTACAACCATAACAGTTAACATGTTGCTGACAGTAACGTCAGATATCATTTGTCATTATAGATCACAGACAACACCAGGGTGTGCTCAAAGCACTTCACCGAAGACTGTTTTCGCAAGACGTTTCTTGGGCTGACAAAACTGAAACCCAGAACTCTACCGACCATTTTCCCATGGTCAAATCAACCTACGCCGAGGAGGTAGCTAAGTTTACTAACTTTACTAGCAGACAGACATCACGGTAGATCATGCAGAGCTATAATATCTGTAAACGTTACTCACTCATCTGCTGACTCGGGTGTCACCTCCCCAGCAGGTTGACCACCACGAACAGGAACCCTAAAAATACAAGCTATTAATGGCAGGTATTATGTTTCATTTCATCAACATCCTAAAATCATTTTCATGACAACATCCAGCTAACGTTGTGCACTCATGTTTACAACTAAATTCCACATTAAGATGCCATATGGCTAAATGTTTACTCCTCCTGCTATTATTGCAACAGACATTATGTACATGTAGGCCTACTGTATGCATTGAGCTGCAGAGGTTGCACCATGTACAGCCAATTAAATAATATTGGGGTGACCAGTTTCACTGTGACTAAAACATTAGAAGGGAGACAGAAGTTTGACGTTGAAAAATGTTTGCTCCTGTTTGTAGTTGCATTGGTGACTTAATAGCGGAAGAAGATGAAGAGGAACATGAGGGAGATAGGTGAGTTGTTACTGTCAGTACAATACAATTTTTCAAACATGTACATTACTGCATTGTATAATATATATATACACTACCGTTCAAAAGTTTGGGATCACATTGAAATGTCCATATTTTTGAAGGAAAAGCACTGTACTTTTCAATGAAGATAACTTTAAACTAGTCTTAACTTTAAAGAAATACACTCTATATATTGCTAATGTGGTAAATGACTATTCTAGCTGCAAATGTCTGGTTTTTGGTGCAATATCTACATAGGTGTATAGAGGCCCATTTCAAGCAACTATCACTCCAGTGTTCTAATGGTACAATGTGTTTGCTCATTGGCTCAGAAAGCTAATTGATGATTAGAAAACCCTTGTGCAATCATGTTCACACATCTGAAAACAGTTTAGCTCGTTACAGAAGCTACAAAACTGACCTTCCTTTGAGCAGATTGAGTTTCTGGAGCATCACATTTGTGGGGTCAATTAAACGCTCAAAATGGCCAGAAAAAGAGAACTTTCATCTGAAACTCGACAGTCTATTCTTGTTCTTAGAAATGAAGGCTATTCCATGCGAGAAATTGCTAAGAAATTGAAGATTTCCTACACCGGTGTGTACTACTCCCTTCAGAGGACAGCACAAACAGGCTCTAACCAGAGTAGAAAAAGAAGTGGGAGGCCGCGTTGCACAACTGAGCAAGAAGATAAGTACATTAGAGTCTCTAGTTTGAGAAACAGACGCCTCACAGGTCCCCAACTGGCATCTTCATTAAATAGTACCCGCAAAACACCAGTGTCAACATCTACAGTGAAGAGGCGGCTGCGGGATTCTGGGCTTCAGGGCAGAGTGGCAAAGAAAAAGCCATATCTGAGACTGACCAATAAAAGAAAAAGATTAAGATGGGCAAAAGAACACAGACATTGGACAGAGGAAGACTGGAAAAAAGTGTTGTGGACGGATGAATCCAAGTTTGAGGTGTTTGGATCACAAAGAAGAACGTTTGTGAGACGCAGAACAAATGAAAAGATGCTGGAAGAGTGCCTGACGCCATCTGTTAAGCATGGTGGAGGTAATGTGATGGTCTGGGGTTGCTTTGGTGCTGGTAAGGTGGGAGATTTGTACAGGGTAAAAGGGATTCTGAATAAGGAAGGCTATCACTCCATTTTGCAACGCCATGCCATACCCAGTGGACAGCGCTTGATTGGAGCCAATTTCATCCTACAACAGGACAATGACCCTAAACACACCTCCAAATTGTGCAAGAACTATTTAGAGCAGAAGCAGGCAGCTGGTATTCTATCGGTAATGGAGTGGCCAGCGCAGTCACCAGATCTGAACCCCATTGAGCTGTTGTGGGAGCAGCTTGACCGTATGGTACGCAAGAAGTGCCCATCCAACCAATCCAACTTGTGGGAGCTGCTTCTGGAAGCGTGGGGTGCAATTTCTCCAGATTACCTAAACAAATTAACAGCTAGAATGCCAAAGGTCTGCAATGCTGTAATTGCTGCAAATGGAGGATTCTTTGACGAAAGCAAAGTTTGATGTAAAAAAAATCTTATTTCAAATACAAATCATTATTTCTAACCTTGTCAATGTCTTGACTCTATTTTCTATTCATTTCACAACATATGGTGGTGAATAAGTGTGACTTTTCATGGAAAACACAAAATTGTTTGGGTGATCCCAAACTTTTGAACGGTAGTGTATATACATACATATATATACATATATATATACATATGTATTCACTAATCTTTCAATAGTGGATAGCTCTGTTCTGACACATCTTGATAACAGGAAAATGTGTGGATTTATATTGCTTCCCACATGTATGACATATCCTCATGCATCCATTGAGGTTTGGGCGACTCTACCTGATCATGACTACGATGTGAAGCCCCTTTCTGTGGAAGACCATCTTGACGCAGTAAAGAAACGCATCGCTTTCTTGGAGGACGAAAATAAAAAGCTGAAAAGTGAGCGTTTTGGTCTAGAACGCTTCCAGTGTGCGCCCAATCTGATCAGGTTTTACACTGGTTTTAAGGATTACCACACCCTCAAAGCACTCTTCCTAGCTTTACAGCCTACTGCAGAGTCCATGGTGCGATGGACTCAAATGCAAAGGAACAGCCATAACCTAGAACACATTTCTGTGTCTGGCTTCCATGCAGAGCATTTATCGCTGATTGATCAGTTTTTCCTGTTCTTGTGCCGTGTGAGGCAGGGCTTTTTTGCTCTGGATTTATCTGTATGATTCAATGTGTCGCCGGCCACAGTCAGCAGGAACTGTACGACGTGGGCCAACTATTTGCTCTTTATGTTAGGGACCCTCCCAATATGGCCTAGTAGAGCAGCAGTAGACGAGCTAATGCCACCAGTATTCAGGAAATTCTACCCAAACACAAGAGTGATACTAGACTGCACAGAGATCTGCATCGAGACAGCTAGTTTGAAGGTTTTGAACACCATGACATACTCCCATTATAAAAGTAACACTACACTGAAATCCCTAATTGGGATCACTCCCTCAGGGTCAGTTAGCCTGGTAAGTAATCTATACACAGGATGTATTTCTGATAAGGAGATAACTAAGAGGTCAGGTGTTCTGGACCTCTTAGAGTCAGGTGATGAGGTCATGGCCCATAAGGGCTTCCTTATCAAAGACCTGCTCGAGGAAATAGATGTAAAACTTGTCATCCCTGCATTTTTAGGCCCAAGTGGACAGTTTATAGCTGTGATGAGCTCACAGACACACAGAGTATTGCTGGCTTGAGAATACACGTCGAACGGTCAATAAGACGCATAAAGGAGTACCACATTTTTGATGGAGTCATACCCCTTTCACTAAGTGGAACAGTCAACCAACTGTGGACTGTATGTGCTCTCCTAACAAATTTTCAGGGACCACTGTTTTAAACCTTTTTTAAATTCAGCTGACAAGAAAATAGTGCACACAAACCTTAGATAGATTGAAACATATTTAACTTCATTTCAGTACAGTCCCATTTTTAGCCCACACCTTGAGATGAGCAATCACTATCTTAGTTTAGTAAACAATTGATGATTTGAGTTGGTAGCGAGTTCCAGTTTATTGCTACAACAGAATGACAGTTGACCGAACATATTTTAGTTTAAAATTAACCAACAGTTTTATTAAAGTTAAAGGACAAAGAATGAAAATATTGTAGATGGGACAATCTAATGTATGAATATTGAATGTACAGTATAAAAATGAAATGTATCTTATTTTTTATTTTATTGTGATTAAACAGCTTCTTTGAATACAGCCCTGTGTGTGTGTCTCTCCTCACTGGCACAGCAGAGACAGAAAGTACTCCACAAAGAAAAGATCCAGCTTAGTTTTCATATTCTCCCATTCCTCCACATCAAAGTAGATTCGCTCCAGGTGGTAGTCATCTCGGCACTTCACAAAAAAAGTCACACCACATCATCCCTGTGATTCCCATTTGTCCCATCATCTCATTGTAGTAGCCATGGCTGTGTTTGAGAGCAAAAGATCCATCTGGTCTTAGAGAAAGGTACTTGCACTCCACAAAGCTGTCCACATCAGGACACTTGATTTCCAGCAGTCCCTAATGCTAATGCAGCGACCAGGACGCATACCTACAGCCGGCTTCCCATCCGCAGAGACCGTACATCCAGTTGCGTTATGTAGGGACGCCCGACCAAGCCGGAGGTAACGCTGGGATTCGAACCGGCAAGAATTTAACATTTTATAAGAACTTTACAACCCTAAAATGATTGGAAACAAAATTCTTTCACAGGTCAGCTTACAAAAAAAAGGAGATAAGTCAAGGGTAAAATCAGAATTGAATTGACCAAATCTTGGTGTTTGGTTTTGGGGATATCTTTGACTTCAGCTATTTCCTCGATGTAATGCAGTACAGTTTGAAGTTAGGCTAACTTAAGGGTCTGATCATGTTGGGTTAAGGTTAATTTATCTTCACTGAAGATGGTAAGGCAGATAGAAGAATGCAATTTTGTCTTCCCTTTTACAAGCTATCTTGAATTTTTTCCTTCTATAGATGAGTAAAGCATAAATTGGACAAATATGATCAGGGTTTTATTGTTTAAGTCCTCTCATGTGTGTTTTACACGTCCATTTAAAGTCAGCGATGTCATACTATTGCCTTTAGCGTCATATTTTACAATACTGCCCTACAAGCAGTCCGTTCACCCATAGTAAGTCTCATAGTGTGGATTATTGTCTACAAGTATTCAATTTATGTAGTTATTTATGGTTGCATGACAGGTTTGGGAATATAGCTAATCAGCCAAGTAAATTGATGATCCTGACGTGATTTGAACACGCAACCTTCTGATCTGGAGTCAGACGCGCTACCGTTGCGCCACAGGATCTGCAGGTGTTGAAAAGTTCACACACAAAAAAAAATCCCTGTCATGAAAACTCTAAATCAGGGGTTCTCAACCTTTTGTAACTCAAGGCCCACTTCGGTATGTGTCAAGACAGTCAGGGCCCACATACCGAAATAAATGTAAAACCTTATTAAAAAATAAATAAATAAAGGGGTATTCTGACCTGTAAACGATTGCTATGTCAGTGTCAGCTGCATGATTGAATTACATATTCTACTTGCCCTCAGTGAGATACTTGGGGTTGCTTCTGAAAAATTATCTGATCAAGCCGGGGTGGGATGGGTGAGAGGCTGATTCGTAGAGTAGCATTCAAAGTTACTTGGAGTCTGTTCGTCCAAGCCTTTGATTTTGTGACAGTCACAATGGAAAACCCTGACTCACACAGGTATGTGGTGGTGAAAGGCAACAGAAATTTGATTGCCTGTTGTGACAGAGAGGGATATTCATTGGCAGCCAATATCCAGAATGAAGCAAGGTCAACTTGTGCGAGTTGAAGCTTCAGGCTGCTGTCAGTTGATAGTTCCATCAGCTGGTTTTCCAACACAATGGACAGGGCCATGTCTTCAGATGCAGGATCCACTGAGAACGGGTCTAAAACCCAAAGATTCTGGGAAGTAATCTGAAATTTATTTGACAACTGAGTTAAATGCTGGGTGACAACATTGGAAATGTTAACAGGAGGACAACCTTCCCAAGTTTCACTCAGGAGTGGGAACATATCCATTCCTCCCTCTTTGACTCTCCTGTCCCAGAAAGGATGAGTTTTTTTCTCGAACCCTTCAATTTTGTCTGAAACTAAAAACACGGGGCTGTTTCTTCCTTGCGTTGACATATTCAGCTGATTCAACTGATCAGATATGTCTGATAAATAGGCTAGTTTTGCACAAAAGTCATCATCGATGTAATGCTCTGTCAAAGGGGACTGCTTCTCATCAAGAAATGCATGCACTTCTTTTGTGATATTGGGCTATACAAATAAAATTGACTTGACTTGACTTGACTTTTCTCACTTCAAACGGGCGATTAAGCACATGTCCTCTTGAAAGCCACCTTACTTCACTGTGATACAAGAGTTGCACATGATCTGCATCCATTCTCTCACACAGAGCAGCAAAACATCTCGAGTTGACTGCGTTTTTTTTAAAATTATAGTTGACCGTTTTCACAGCCACATTCGTGACGTCACGCAGCTCCGGCGACATCATCTTCGTAGCCAGACTTTCCCGATGTAAGAAACAATGCGTCCACTTCGCCTCCGGTGCCCTCTGCTGGATTTGCTTGACAACACCACGGTGTATTTCCGTCATCGACGCAGCGCCGTCCCGTGCAGACACCGATACAATGTTTCCAATCTAGTCCCTTTTTCAGTGAAGTAATTATCAAGGCAGCGGAAGCATTCGTCTGCCGTGGTTTTGGCGGGAAGCTCTCTGCAAAAAAAAGTAGATCTTCGTGAAAATTACCATCCCCGCTGTATCTCACAAAAACCAGCAATAAAGCTGCGTTGCTAGCGTCAGTGGACTCTTCCAACTGTATGGCAAAATGTGGGCTTGTCTTTATTCTATCCAGAAGTTGGCTTTCGATGTCATCGCTCATATCAGCAATTCTCCTGCGTCAGTTCGATCGCGGCGTGGTCTGGATTTTCGTTGCCGCTGCCTCCCCCAGGAGTCTCGGCGCATATCCACGGCGCGAGGCCAGAGGAGACCCTCCGCTACTGTAAATGCTTTCTTGCTACACAAGCAGCCACCAGGTAGCTGGCTTCCACAACAGCTTTTGATTGCGTTGTTGGCGTACTTACGGCTTTCTGTTGTGCTTGAAGCCCGTCTCGCTTCCTTCGGAAATATTCTTTTGGTTTTCCAACACAGCCAGGTTTTGTGTTTAAGTGTCTCAGCAGCTTTGATGGGTTTAATGGTTCATTTGAGAGGACGTCACCTCATTCGACACGTTGTGCTTTCGGCTCTGCATCACCACCTGCCATTGTGAATCCGAACTTAATGTATTCGGTATCGTAGCTGTTGCAGAAGTCTCGCCTCCATCACCTTTTCTCTTTAAAACCGATCCACCGTTTTACGGTAGTCGAAATAAAATATAAATGCTTGCTTGCACTCTCCTTCAGACACCGGAACTAACAGCGACAAAACGTTTGTTTCTAACTAATGACGTTCGAGTCACGCGCAGTTATTTTCATTATTTATTGATTTAAAAAAGGTTGTGTATTTTGATTAAAAATATATATTAACACAAATCCCTGGGCCATTTAGGTATTGTGTAATTAGACGTGAAATCACTATTTGACAGACAAGTATTTTCATTCTGGCTAACATTTGGGCAGTACCTCCGCGACCAGTGGGCCGCATGAGAGGACTTGTCATGTGTGTTCTACATAGCAATTTGAAACAAGTGATGTCATGCTATTGACTTTCGTCCCGATAGTTTCATATTGTAATTAGTAACCAAAACAAACATTGCGGTTTTTGGGGATACAGCTGATTTATTGACTAAATTGATGATCCTGACGTGATTTGAACACGCAACCTTCTGATCTGGAGTCAGACGCGCTACCGTTGCGCCACAGGATCTGTAACGGAGAAATGCCCACACTAATAAATTTCCCTATAATAAATACCCTAACTCAACCAAGTTGCATTTTATACAGCGCTAATGTTGTGGAATAATACTTTTTTGGGTTTGAACTCCGCCTTAAAATCATATAGTCAGGGGTGAGCGTGGTTATGGGCCAAAATGACAATTCAGGAATCAGGAACACTTTATTTGTCATTTCATTTCAAGTAGATGAAATAAAATGAAATATGATTCCCCCCAGCCCGCAGCAGTGCAACACACAGACAAAAACACGTAGCCCAAAACTACAAGACCACGTATATCAAGTCAGTGTCCAAGAGAACGAATGCCAGCCAGGATGACTGTCAGAACTGCCAGTCTGTATGGGCTGGCAGTTAGCTTAGCCTGCCCCGCTTCCGCGTCCTGTCAGACCGCCCTCTGTGTTTCCTCTTCTGGCACAGCTCCGGGCAGGGCCGTGGTCCTTGGGCCCACCGGCCGCAGCAGACGACGCTCCCTTAGCCGATCCAATGCTAGCTCTCCCCCAATTAAGACAATAGACCAGTTTTTCTCCAGTAACAGATCGGAGGTCCTGACAAAGGTCAAAGAATGACATGCAGTGTGAAGAATTTAACAGTTTATAAGCATTTTTGCAAGCCTAAAATGATTTGAAATATCGAAGGTGAGCTAACAGTAAAAGTGATAAATCAAGGGTAAAATCAGAATTGAGTTGACCAAATCTCTGTTAGGTTCTGGGGATATCGTTGACTTGAAATATTTCCTCGATATAATGCAGTACAGGTTGAGGTTAGGCTAGCTTAAGGGCCCAATCATATCATGTTGGCTTGAGGTTAATTCATATTCAGTGCAGATTGTATTGCAGATAGAAGAATGCAATTTTGTCTGCCCTTTTATAAGCTATCTTAGGATTTTCTTTCTTAGATGAGTAAAGCATAAATTGGACACATGGTCAGGGTTATATTTTTTGAAGTCCTCTCACGTGTGATCTCCGCCGTGGGTTGATATAGTAAAAGGTTAACCTCTCTTTCAGTAATGTTTTCCTAAGTTTACAATAGCATACCAAATAAAAGTTCTGGCAGTTAAAAAAAATCATTTCCAACGTGAGATTGCATATTTTACATTTTTAACTATAAAGTAGGTCATATCGAAGTACTGTTGAACTCTTTTCAGTTTAGATGCTAATTAGGCCAGTTACATCATGCAATAGAGTTAGACCCATTCTAATACATACATTAACATAAGATTTATTGACAGTGGAATCAGATAATAGTAGCTGATAGTTCAAAACTCAGGTTATAACTGTTTTTTGCCTGCATGAATGCCCATAGGCAGGCATACAGTTATCGCACAAATTTGTCCAAATGTATTCATGTAGCCCCCATCTCAGACATTAATATTAATATCAATATCTATAAAACCTTGTTTTACATTAAGTGCTTCTTGAATTATATACTCCTTTGACAGAGCTGTTATTCTTGTCAAAAATGTAATTTGGTAAAAATGTAGTAATATATATGATGAGATCTACTTGCCCTGACCCTTAACCCTGCTTATGCCTATGGTTGGGTCACTGAGGCTATGTTGGATTTGCCTACTAAATGCTGGAAAAAAGTTACAGAAAATATAGTTACCTTACTGAAATGTGTGTTATGTTTTAACATATTGTTTTCACGTGTGCTGGCACCAAGGCTGGATTTAGGTGGGTGCAAAGGTATCTTCAATAGATACCTGACCACCCCTGTTGCCTCTCCACCATCAATAGTAAAAAAAAAACTTAGAGGTAAATTTTGCGTTATGGGTTACATGGCTGTACTAGTCTGAGATCAGCATTCATGACTCTTGCAAGAGACGTTACAGTTACACACCCTGCGCTTGTTTCCTTGTTCAATTACATTATAACAGAGCTGCCTACCAACATAGCAACCGAGTGTATACGAGGGAGACTGCAAAGATTCTGTAGCACAATCTTTTCAACTCTGTGTGACTTCAAAAGGATTTCTTATTCCATTATATCCAAACAGCCACTGAGCATTAATTCGCCAGAGTATTTGTGCTCATCTTGATTACAAAACTACCTCGTATACAAATGTATTGTACAGATTTTGACAACTTCAATCCCACCCTGTTAAAAAAAATCTCTCTCTCTCTCTCTCTCTCTCTCTCTCTCTCTCTCTCTCTCTCTCTCTCTCTCTCTCTCTCTCTCTCTCTCTCTCTCTCTCTCTCTCTCTCTCTCTCTCTCTCTCTCTCTCTCTCTCTCTCTCTCTCTCTCTCTCTCTCTCTCTCTCTCTCTCTCTCTCTCTCTCTCTCTCTCTCTCTCTCTCTCTCTCTCTCTCTCTCTCTCTCACCCCCCACCCTCCATTCAAGGTAGGCGTCACTGTCTCACACCAGCAGGAGCGACGTGTGTTTGTCCTGTGCTGTCCTGCCTGCAGTGACATGTGGATCCAGGCGTCGGTGTGCGCTCCGCGGAGAAGGGCTCTGTAAGTTTCTCTAAGTGGCCGCCAGCCCCCGGGGGAGACGTCCCTCACGATCCGTGCTCGTTAAACCAGGACCCAGAAGGACAACATCGGCGGCACGTTTCCAGTGGACGGAACAGGTGGCGCGAGGCGGTGTAACCGCGGTTAAGTCCAGCCCGGTCGCGGGTTTTGGGGGAATGTTGTTTTTCCGCCGTGTACTTTCCGGGGGATGTTGTACCTTGACGAGGCGCCCTTTCTGATTGGAATGACACAAGCAGAGTAAAACGGCAGGGGAAAATGAAAGTGACGGTGTGCTTCGGGAGGACCCGGGTGGTCGTCCCTTGTGGGAACGGGAATATAAAAGTTCACGGTCTGATCGAACAGGCGGCGATGAGGTACAAAAAGGCCATTGCCAAGGTAAGTGCTCGACCGTTTTCCTGGTGACGTTTTGAACGGCAAGTCGCGGCCGCATCCACGGCGCCGTGTCGTCAACATGGCGCTTTTTCCACGGTGTCAGCGAGGCGGCGAGGCTTGGCCGTCTCTCAGGAGGGAACGACGGCTGGACGCGACCCGAGAAGTGAGCGGATCTGTGCCAGAGTTGAATTGCCGCGTGTTTGTCTTCTAGAAGAAAAACAAAAAAGGGGGGGGGGATTCAGAGAAAATGCGGGTGCGCGCGGCAGTTGTGTGTTTCTCCCAGGATGTCGGCAGTAATGGTTGGTATGTAAATAAAGAAAGAAAGATTTTTAAACAGTCAAACGTCTGCGGCGTATGGCTTCGCCCGTATCTGCCAGCCGCCGCGGAAGACCGAACTGTCCCACGTTGGCTGGACTTCACAGTCACAACTTCACTTGGACACTTGGAGGCTTTACACATGTGGGGGTGGTGGGTAGGGGGTGTTTAGGTGTTCACGCGTGTGCGCTTACGGAATAATACAGTTAGGCGCTGGTGTCTGCTCTACTATCTAACTATACATTCATCTAACTATTAATTCTACCCGTCGCTATTAGTGATGTACTGATAGTGATGGGTAGAATTGTGATATAATGCATAGCTCTGTGAAATGCTTGTGCTAGATTTGAAAAGGGGCACTGATTGTGTGTATATGGCCTTTTTCCCCCGAAACCGTCAATGGTGTTGTAAATGCTCAACCAACGAGGAGCGGAATAACAACACGGATACAGGAAAAAAAAGTTGTAATGCATTGCAGTGCATATCCGATATATATATGTGTGTGTGTGTGTATGTATATATATATATATATATATATATGTGTGTGTGTGTATATATATATGTGTGTGTGTGTGTGTGTGTATATATATATATATATATATAGTCGTGCTCTAAGGCCTGCAGTGACTGTTGACTGAGTTAAAGTTTGTTGCTGTTTCCATGGTCAGTAACAACACATTCTGGCCTTTGCTATGGCTGGTGTTTCTACTGAAGTCGCGTTAATGCTCCAGCTTTTCTTCAAGCAAGGCTTTGAATACCTTCATGAACCAGCACCCACCTTGCCAGGTTAGCTCTTCCCATCTTGGGAGAAGTGTCAAGTCTCAGTGCAGACGGAGAGCTCTTCAGTGAGGGCATAGCATTCTTAAAAGATGGATGGTGAATTTATGTCATTTTGATATCAAAAGAGCCCCAAAATGTTGGACTCCTTAAATCAATTGCTGATTTAAAGACAGGGGATGGAAGTATGTCTAAGATGTCTTTGAATGTTCTCATTCATCCAGGTCATGGTTATCCAAGCTTGGTCTAGTCAGAAAGGCACAAACTGATGAAGCCTCTTGGATGAGAGGCGAAACATCTTCATGGATATATACCACGTCCAGTTGCACTTGATTCAATTCCTTTGGATATGTCTAAGACAGTAAATGCTTAGTTACAGACTGCACAATAGTCACACATCAAGGTCATGTCATTGGATGACATAGAAACTTTGTCAACATACGAGATGAAGCTGGTGGTCTTCGGTGGTAGATTTTATCCCCTGAAGACAAACAGTGACACAGTAGGTCAACAGTCACTATCTCTTAAAAAGCACTTCCTTACACACATGAGAAATCGAACTTAAACACACACACACACACACACACACACACACACACACACACACACACACACACACACACACACACACACGGATACAGTCTCCACCGCTTTCCCGCCCTCGCCTGTTGGTTTTCCATGGTTCAGCAGAACGGAGGCGACTGGCTGATTGATCCATGGAGTGGTGGGTGTAAACTTTCCCTCAGGAAAACCCTTGGCCCCGGATCAGCGCCCAATATCACAGGCCAGCCAATGCCTTCGGACAACTTGGTCACAGCTCGCAGATTATGCAGGGATGCAAGGGAAGAATTTAATGACGCAGGCCTCATTAGTTTTATGCTATGATAGTCGTCTCTACTGCTGCAGCCGCAGGGACACTTGATATGACATCTATGTACAACTGCATTTTCATCTTCTTCATGGACGTTCCTTGGTAGGACCAGTTTTGATCTTTTTTCCCCCCTTTTTTGTCCAGCTGACCTTGTTTCATAGGTGCTACCTGTGCCTGTGTTATATTATGTTGGCACACTTACATTTCTCAACCTTCTGTAATTTGGTCATATGACTTACCTTACATTTGGTTAACTGCTTCAGTTGCATTTTGAACATGCAGTATTTGATGTGATGACCCCACCCAGCACTACAGCAATACTACACACCAATGGGATGCGAGAAGCATCCTGCAGTTTTTCTGCTTTTATCTGCAGCGACAGTATAGATAGACACTGGATGACATGCAGCAAAGGTCGCCAGCAGGATTCGATCTGGCGATGGTTGAGACCACGAGGCCATTACTATAACCATTCGTGTACGGAGGTATCCCAAACCTCACCTTTGTATCTATAAATATCCTCAGGTTTTCCTCCCTTCCCTTACCATTGTCTTCTAGCTGCACCCGATCTTGCCTCTGCCCTCAGTGAGGTTTTTCCTCTTGTCTCATTTCTTTATCAGGGCCTGTTTTGTTATACAGGAGCCTTCTCGGGGCACAAGTGTATTGGTTACATCTGTCATCAGGGTGCTTGCTGTGGCTTTTGAGCCTTGCACACCTTGCTGTTTCGCTGCTTGTAAAATTGATGATCTTTGAATTGATTTTTTTTTCTTCTTCTTGAAGTCATTCTGACCCTCAGTCAGACTGTGTCGGGCAACCACAAGCTGTATTTATTATATACCTGATCCTCTCTGGGGACGTCTCAGAGGCTTTGTCAGTGTCTCTATGGGGCCAAGGGGGGGTATGTATATGTATGAACCAGCCACTTTAGAAGTACAGCCATTAAGGATGAACAGTACAAAAGTCTTTTCAGACCTCTTATTTGTTTTTTGTTTTTCTTTGCAAAATTTGTTTTTTTTTCTAATCCGGCAATAAGTGAGTAGTCAGCATGTTTTAGTTAGTGTAACCATGAAAAATATGAAGGTGTTAGTCCATGGCTCATCCAGTTGGCACATAAAGCACCACGTACAGGTAACTTCCCCAGTTGTACTTGGCTGATTACCCCACTCTTCCGAGCCATACCGGTCTCTGCTGCACCCCCTCTGCCAATCTGGGGGGGGGTGGGCTGCAGACTACCGCATGCCTCCTGCGATACATGTGGTCGCCAGCCGCTTCTTTTCACCTGACAGTGGGGAGTTTTACCAGGGGGACGTAAAATGTGGAAGGATCCCGCTATTCCCCCCAGTTCCCCCTCCCCCCCGAACAGGCGCCCCGACCGACCACAAGTGGCGCTAGTTCAGCGACGAGGACACATACCCACATCCGACTTCCCACCCGCCGACACGGCCCACGGCAAGTTGTGTCTGTAGGGACACCCAACCAAGCCGGAGGTAACACGGGGATTCGAACCGACGATCCTCGTGTTGGTAGGCAACAAAATAGACTGCTATGCCTGTAGTAGTGTTTTATTGTGCTTGTGAGTGCATGTTATTGTTCAATTTACCTTCAACTGAAGAATTTACAATTGTGCTGTTGATTCACTTAAGAGCTCTCCGTAGAGCCATACACCCACCAGGTTCGAACTCTCCCACTGTTAGCCCTACTCTAAAGACCTGTCTTTATGCGTGCTCAATAATCCAGGTAAGGAAATCACAGAACGTTGAATCAGTTCATCTGAACACAACGTTTATTGACAGAAACGTTTCATCACTCATCTAAGTGACCTCTTCAGTCTCAACTGACTACAGGTATCCCCACCCTTATAAACAATACAGTGGCGTAATACAGTGGCATAATGATTGTAACTAGAGTTACAATGGCCATATGTACTAGTCACAGAGGATTGGGGAATAGTTGCAATTACAGCATTGTAAAATTGCAACAGATGTACTGTTAGCCCCCCCCCCCCAGTTTAGGGATGGTAGAGATAAAGATGTAATTCACATAATTGCTGTTTTTACACAAAAATAAATTATGACTCATCTCGAGATACACAAGTTTAGAACCATGGACACAAAACTATTGTCATTGAACTTATATGTATTACTATGTTCCTTGCTTTCCGCATTGTCCTCTCTATCTAATTATCTAATCCATCTAATTTGCCAAATGTATCTGTTATATTGGCCCAATAACAGAATGCATGTCATATCTATCAGAGCTGTTCTGAACATGCCTTTAACAGCAGATAATTATGGGATATTAATTTTGAAATATCTCTAATTTAATCTTGATTGTTGGTACATTATGTATCGCTTAATGCAGTGATTTGATGGACTGTAAAGTTAGCCAGATGGGCCTAAAGATGGACAAGTTAGCAGTAGTTCCCTGAGTATGCTCGCACACCTTCCTCAGCTACGTTAGCTTGTACAGATGACAACTAAAGCATCTGTCAGTCTTGAATTACCCACATTCAAGGTGAGAGATTACAGTTAAGTCGTAGAGAGATTTGTTTTGAAATGTCCTAAATAACCCAAATTGGGTTTACTTCTTAAAGAGCAAATTACAGTATTAAGTCTATGAAGCTTGTCATGTAAGAGTAGAACCACGTTTCTCGTTCAATGACTCAGTGGTGTTTTGTCAAATCTTAGTGGAGGTTAAAAGCTCATTGATAAAGTCACTGCGTGCCCTCAAAGTGATGATATAAAGTGAAACCCCATACTCACCTGCTGTTTCCACCAACTCAAGTCAACTTTTCTCACTCAGTAGAGCCTTATGAACATCTCACTACTCAGACAGTACTGTGGCCTGCCGCCAAACACCCATGTGTTCTCTAAACAGACCCATTCCACACACACACACACACACAAACCACTCTTAGAGGGTTGCCTACGTCTGACCTCTCACCTCCAGTTCCCAGTCTTTCTGGCCCCCAGTTGTTGTCAGCCCAGTATAAATTAGCTGTTTTTAAACATATAGATATGCTTGACTGCAATGAATAATGCAAAGGAGAAGTGCCTGCCTTTGCAACATTGACAAACACACTGAATCCAGTCCATGTTGGATGGATTTCCACTGCAAGGCTTAATAGGGCTTACCAGGGTTAGAGACAGCTCAAAATGTTTGTGTCATGGGTTCAAAAGCCCTTTTCAATCATTTGATCAGAGGGGCCCATCTGAATAATCATCTGTCAATGACAAGATGTTTGAGTCGCAAAAATATCCTATCGTTTTGCTTGAAAAGTGAACAATAATTTAACCCCAGAACTGATTATGCTGTATTTCACCCTGTTCCGAAAACCATGCCCCTTACCTTACCTTTCTTTTTGTTGGATTTTTTCCCCTTTTTCTCCTCAATTGTACCCGTCCAATTACCCCACTCTTCCGAGTGGTCCCAGTCTCTGCTCCATCCCCTCTGCCGATCTGGAGAGGGCTGCAGACTACCACATGCCTCCTCCATTACATGTGGAGTCGCCAGCCACTTCTTTTCACCCAACAGTGAGGAGTTTCGCCAGGTGGACATAGCATGCGAGAGGATCATGCTATTCTCCCCAGTTCCCCCTCCCCCCTGAACAGGCGCCCCGACCAACCAGAGCAGGCACTAGTGCAGCGACCAGGACACACACACATCTGGCTTCCCACCCACAGACACAGCCAATTGTGTCTCTAGGGATTCTCAACCAAGCCGGAGGTAACATGGGGATTCGAACCGGCAATCCCTGTGTTGGCCGCTGTGCTACCCGGATGCCCTGCCCCTTACCTTTCTTAAAGCTAGGTTAAAGCAGATGTAGAAAAATTTTCAACCTCCCCCCTAGTGGTTCCAAGTGTTTATTGTTTGTGCCGCTGTCACAAAGACAACTGAATTGCTTTCTGTTTATTAACATTCTGGCTACTGTCCAAAACAAGAAACAACCGTAAGAATCCCAATTTGAACTAGAACCCCGATTTCAGTGTTATGATAAACGTAGAGTAAAACATCCGGTAGTATTAATAAGTAGGCAGGTTGTGTTACTTACTGATCCAGTAGAAAGAATGCAAACTTAATATTGGTTTGGAACTTGCTCAAGTCCCAGTGTTGTATCAAACACTGTTTCCCCATCGAGATCTGTTTCCCTCTAGCCAGGGTTCGATACAACACTGGGACACTTAATTAACCTCAACCTAATGCTTACTTTGACCTAACCTCAACCTAACCTAGCGCGTACCTTAACCTACTGGTAACTGATCGCTAGCCTGTTTCCATGTGAACGCTTTCATCTGGCTAGGGGGAAACAGATCTCAATGGGGAAACAAGTTCAATACAACACCAGAGCTCGCTCTATTGAGTGAATGCATATCTGAGGTTCACTCACTGAATAAAAAAAACGTTTTAACATTTCGTCAACTAAAATGTGCACCATAGCCTATGTCTACGGCCGGTGCCTTTCCTTTTTTATTTTTTATTTTTTACTTTCCCCCCTTTTTCTCCCCAATGGTATCTGGCCAATTACCCCACTCTTCTGAGTCATCCCAGTTGGTGCTCCACCCCCTCTGGTGAGCCAGGGAGGGCTGCAGGCTACCACATGCTTCCTGCGATACAAGTGGAGTCGCCAGCCACTTCTTTTCACTTGACAGTGAGGAGTTTCACCAAGGGGATGTAGCGCGTGGGAGGATCACGCTATTCCCCCCAGTTCCCCATCCCCTCTGAACAGGCGCCCTGACCGACCAGAGGAGGCACTAGTGTAGCGACTAGGACATATACCCACATCCGGCTTCCCACCCGCAGACATTGCCAATTTGTGTCTGTAGGGACGCCTGACCAAGCCGGAGGTAACACGGGCATTCGAACTGGCGATACCCTCCCTCTAAATTTTTGCCACACGTCAGTAGCAGTGGCTAGTCTTGAGTCTCCCTACCTCAGTCATGAACTACATAATCCAGATATTGCTCCTACCTCACATATGAGAGCCTGCAGTCTTGTGTGAAGATCAAAGATCAACAGGGTTCGTTTTCTCTTGCTGGGTATAGTTTCCACTCTCACTTCAGTTGTTCTACTGTCTGCCATTTCTGCAACTGAGGATCGCTACCGATGGCTACCGGGGAAAACAAAAGCTCTATCCTCTTCCTATTCTAGTTGCGCAGTGGTTGATGCACTTCCTTTGTGCCATAAATCGAGCCTTCATTTTCCCACGAGATCGCACCCAGTGGCAGACAGAATTGTATAGTGAAAGTGATGCTTATAGGGAACCAATCTAAACGCCGATAGTGTAATTATTCTATAACCATTAACTATGCAATCAACATTTACTTCGTAATGATAAGTTAAAGCAAAAAAGTTGTCTATTGCTGCTTTAATATCAAATATAGTCCTCAGTATTTTATTAAAAATTTATGCTCAGCCCTTTGTTAAATTCCTCTCATCGATGCACTGGTGATGGGCTGCAGGTTATAAGGAGATGACATGCCATTCAACTGAAGGTGAACAAGCCTCTGTTTCTAAGTATTTTACCTTTTAGGAGTGTTCTCGAGCAGTGGAGTGGATCTCCTACTGACTCCAGGGACTGACCTCCATGTATAAGTTGCCAAGGCAAAAAGGGAGTTTCTCAATGGGCATCGTAAAACAAACTAATTGCAGCTACCCCTGGTGCAAGGAAATACTTCTTGTACGCATGGTGTGTTTGTTGCTATGTGTAGTCCCTGTCTACAAGTAATTCTGCTATTCTCAGCTAAGGAAAAATGAGGAGACCTAGTCAGCTCAGCAGCACAGAAACACTGCAAAGAGAAAGCGGGAAGTGCCATTGGAATGCATGTCAGCGTTCATTAGCTCGATGCTCTGGTTACATAAGAGAGAGAGGACCCCATCAGTTATGTCGGTGGAAATATTACGGTAATGAAAGATAATTGTGGTGATCCTCTGATGCTACTATTAGTTGCCGTCCCCGTAGCGGGATGTGATGCTCTGTGATTGATGTTATCTAAGTCGGAGTAGGCCCAATGATGCTACAGTGGCCAAGTGGGAAGTGCATTTCCGAGTTCATTTCTACCACAGTGGGGATCACAGCAGGGGCAGAGGGGGAGGAGGAGGAGGAGGAGGAGGAGAAATGTGGACTCGGTAACCTCTCATTCCATCAGGAGAGAGTCTTTCTTTCTCAGTTTCTCTCACTTCTGCTTTTTTTTGTGGTCTTTTGTTGTGTTTTTAGCCGTGAAGCACTACATGAACATGGCTTTCAACTCACTCACAAACTGATGTTTAGTCTCACGTTCATCTATACCATCTGTGTAGATTGGGAGGAGGTGGGGATGGGGGGGTTGCAACCCTTTCAAGGTCTTAAAAAATGTTGCTTTTTAAATTAACGTTATTATCCTCATTTGTTAGACTACACCAAAGATAGATTTTTGTCCTGTGCCCCGAACCCTCCAATTCTATCACTTGGTATTGCCTATGCGGTTTCATTTGAGGTAGGATTTCACAGAAACACCAGTGACAGATGTGCAAATAAGACATGCTCTATCACACAAATCTCACAAAAATCAATCTTTTGATAAAAGTTTTGAAAAGTTTTGTGAACTTGCATTTCTGGGTTGTTGGTCAGCTAAAAACATGATTCAGATGAGTTAACTGTAGCTCTGTTGAAATTGCACATCATCATCATCTTGTACAATTTTATGCCGTCAAGGTTAAACATTCACTCAGGATGTGATTATTAGCTACTCAATTTAAAATTTGCATTCAATTCTAGGCCTACCTCCAATTACAAACTGAAGACAGCGGGTGATTTCACATCGGCTAAACACTAATATGCTGATCTTACAACTGGGGTAAAGTCTTAATTGATGTATGCAAAACATGAACAAGACCTGTAGAATTTTGCCCAATCTTTCAATCTGTTGATGCATGTGGACATCTTTGTTTTGTTTTGTTTTTTTAACTGAACATGTCAGGGGGAAGTCGCACATCCCAGATAACAACAAACATGGCCAATACTAGCTGTATGCACAGGGTGAGCAGCTCTCGGTGAAATGAATGGGCCACCATTTTGGGTCCATCATCCGGAGTTTAATACAGCCGTGGCTGCCAGGATGCCAAAGAAATATTCCCACTTATCTCGCATCTGGTACAAAAACAATTTGATGAAAATATTGTGTACTTTAGGTTGTTATGTTGTCGGCTAGTTTTATAGAAACACTAAAAATAAGTGTGTCAGTTGCACAGGCTAAAGGATGGTGAGATTGAGGGAAACAGCAATTACGTTTCCCTGGCACACACAACAATTATGTAAAGAATGATGTGGACTCAGCTGTTAGAGTAATTGTATTACCAATATCCACATGTACACAAAATTCAAAATATTCGCATTAGCCGTTGCATAATAATAATAATGATAATAATAATTGGATTTCTGTTTGCATGTAAACTATGCTTAATGATGCATCGTTCTGTTCAGAGAAAAATCACGCAACATCTGTACTCTCATATTAATGCAACTGTTGATCTCTGGTGAAGTTAGTCCTCTGCATTTGACCCATCCTAACTACAAAGGAGTAGTGGGCTGCCGCTGTGCAGTGCCCAGGGACCAACAGAAGCGTCTTGGTCAAGGGCATTGGTGGGAGTATGTCTTTTGGTGTGGGGAAAACTGGCACATTCAGACACAACCCACGTGAACGTGCTAATACCACACAGAAAGGACCACTTTGGTTTGAACCCAGAAAATTGTTGCTTTGAGGCAACAGTGCTAACCACTGAGCCACTGTGCATCCGATGCTCTTCCTCATCCCTTGTTATCCTTTTTTCGTTTTACTTTCGTCACCACTCTCCAGCTGCTCTGCACGAGTGCACTTTTGTCCAGTTTCTTTCAGACAGTTGCGCACTGTCTTTTCTCTTCTGCCAGCTCATTCCCCGGGAAAGTCTGGTTGCTCTCTCTACGACTTCAAAATCACACGTCTGCCTGCTGCACTAGTCACGAGTGCATTTGTGTCCAGGCATCCAGAAAAGATGTTCACTGCCCTGGCCTGCACACTGCACTGCTGCCTTCTGTCTGCTTGCCTGACCGGTGCATCTAAGTCTTTGATGTACTGTTTTGTCAATAGCTACTATTTGTCCTGATTTAACATGTGAGAAAATCCAGATATGCATGTGTTTTTTTTCTTCTTTTACTTATCGCTGCTAAAATGGTGTTGAAAAGTGGACTCTCCGGGTGCCATCTGCGTGGGGAAATAATTGTTACAAAGGCAGAACATTGTGTTTACTCAGTACAATATTCGAGGAGCACAGCTACTCCCAAAATCTGAATCGGAAATCAGTATAGTTCAAATGAGTAAAATGATATCCATTGCACCGAGGCCAAAATGCTATGTAGAAACCAGTCTGAGGTGCTTTTTCCATGCACGTGCTCTATTTTCCTAAATTTTCCCTCTACTGCAGATATAACTGAAGTCGTAAGCATGGGGACCTTTTTCAGTTATGGACTTTGGCTTATAGGCACGGGACTACATTTGTATTAGTTTGATTATTGCTTATTGAAGTGTAGAGGAAGAAGCTACTTCCTGGTTTTGCAGTGACTGTCTGGTAGTCTGGCTGCCTAGGTAGCTGAATCACCAGCCTGAAGGACTGTCTGTCAGGTTTCCCTATCTACATGAATTATGCCAAGGACAATAGCAGCACATTGTATCCCTTATCTTACCCAAATGAAGATGAGGGGGTGAAACCTTTTGGCCTCAAAGCTTATATTCGCAGGTTAGAGTAGGCCTACAAGCTTCATACAGGTGATCATGTATATGTCTAGGTGCATGCACATACTTGCAGGTGACTAGATAAGCCTCAGAATGCTTGCACACCTACAAACACAGACACACACAAACAGAGCACAACGCAGTAACTGAACTGAATCATGAATCAGTGAAGGGACAGAAGTAACATGTTGCTTGAAGCTGACATACATTACTTAAAACAAAACGACATGACACAAAGTAGGCCACGTGCCATCTTGGCAGCTGGCACACCATGAATATGTCAGCCATCGGGTGGCTATGGTGCTCTCCTACTTCACATACCCCATGTTTGGGCACTCAGCTGCACAATATCTAGTTTCATAATTTTCTTCAGGCTCCATTTAGGGGAGAAATAGTTTACAGTGATCTAAGTACAGGCTTTTGCCCCGTTCAGGGATATGCGAAGCTGTGCATCGGATTACCTTTTTGTGTTTCAGAGTCAAAGTTGGATGAATTGAAATGCGAATATGAATAAAGAGCTACTCAGTAATTGTCAGACATCTCGTTCTGTTGTCAAATCTTTCCAATACAATTGCCATCATGTGGGTGGCATTGACACTATAGACAGACAAAGCATGTGTGTGTGTGTGTGTGTGTGTGTGTGTGTGTGTGTGTGTGTGTATACACCATGTTTTTCTATCCTAATGGGGACATTTGGTCCCCATTAATATAGAAAAACCAGAAACCACCTAACTTGTGGGACCATTTTATGGGGCCCCACAAGTAAAAGGGTTTATTTTAGGGTTAGGTCTTGATTTTAGGGTTAAGATTAGAATTAGGGTTAGGTTAAGGTTTAGGGTTAGGCATGTAGTTTGCATGGTTAAGGTTAGGGTTAAAGGCTAGGAAATGAATGTAGTCAATGAGGGGGCCCCACAAGTATAGTTTTGCGAGTATGTGTGTGTGTGTGTGTGTGAGAGGGATGCATTGGATGGGTGTTTTGTGTGGTCATAGTCATGCATGTATGTGTATGGGTTTTCTAAAGGAGTTTGATCAACGATAGCATGGCTCCATTTTGTTATCCCAATGTGACAAGACTGACATGGCTTTACAAAAAAGAGCACTCCTTTTTGGTTTGTTAGCCCGTTGGCTCAGATAATGTAGTTAATCATTGGCCTGAACTGTTAGAAGTAGAACGTGCAGGGCAAGTGATCTGGCATAAATTAGACATGCGTTTGTATTGAACGGCTACTCTTAACAGCTTCAGGGATGTTAGAGCGTAGAGATGGGGGGTGGGCATCTCTGTGAGGTCCTGACATTCCTGGTTATTGATGATGCTGAATACCTGGTGTTTGTTTAGCGATCAAAACGAGTCCCCAGGACCACCGTCTTTGTTGATTCCTCTTTTTTTTTTTGGTGGGGAAGGGCTCAAAGATAATTTTGTTGGCTGCGTAAGGTCTCCAGCCTGTTTATTTAGATGGCTAAAGACTTGACCCCGACGTGATTTGAACACGCAACCTTCTGATCTGGAGTCAGACGCGCTACCGTTGCGCCACGAGGTCTCTGAGAGGTCTTCTTTAGTGCTGTTTCTTGACCTTTCCTTGCGGCGCCTCACTCTCCTTTTCTCTGTCTCCATATCTCCTCTTCCCATGCCTCACTCCATTCCATTCCACCTCTAGTGCTCCCCTGTCTTATCACAGGAGTGTCATTATCAGATTATTGGTTTGTTTGTGGAAGGACAACATAAAGCTCCTTTCTTGAAACTCTGTCAGCCAAACTGAGAGCCAAAAGTCCATGGTAGCGTGTTTGGCCAAGGGAAAAGTCTACCAACTGCAACATTGCACAATATGCAAGAATAAGTAGCAACTCGCCTGTCTCGGAAAATGCATTGTGTGGGGTCAAATTCCCTTATAGACAAGCTATTTTTTTTTACCCCTCTCTTAATATGATTGTAACTGTTTTCTGCTAGGTAGCATGCAGAATTTTGCAGGAGCTTTGCTTTGTTGATTTTATGTTCAACAAATTTAAATCTATGTCCTCCCCCACCCTTAAAGCACCCTGCACATATTATTGTATCATGGTATGGGCCAGTAACTTGTCTTATGTAGAAAATTACTTAATAGGTGGTTTGACTAATAGCTCCCTCCCTTGGCATGGAGGATTGGCTCTTCTAGGGGACTATAACTCATGGTTGGACTCTTTAAAATGGAAAAAATGAATGTGTACAAGGTGTTTCAGGGGGAGAGGATAGGCATTATATTTGCTAATACCGTGAAGGTGGAAAAGCACTTTGAACCACCTGGACAGATTCTCAAAGGTTGTTTTGACAGCTTCCTCTGTCGGTATTTTGGCGAGCCTTAATTTAGGAAGATGCCTGTGTTTCTACTCTCAGAATACACACAGGCATTAATTTTCTGTTGAATAATTGTATAGGCTGGTGTAGCTCCCCTCTCTAATCAGGGGTAACTGTCAAATTGGATTCAGTGTAGGGGAAAGGCCAATATACACTGCCTATTTTCAGGACTTCAGGACAGCAGGGAAGTCAGAGGATTCATTTGAGATACTAGGCTGAATGACAGCTGACTGGCTTGATAAAATGGTTTCAGCCTAAATCTAACTAAAGAGTCATCGCCGTCGGCCCTGGGATTGATTGGTCTCCATTAATGGTCTCTTTGGTGTGGTGAGCTGCATTGTGCGGCACGTGGTATCTCGATGTTCTATCAAACCGCCACTAGTGGCAAGAGTATGGCAAGTTCAAAGGATTGGCTTTTTTTCTACGCCGCACTTCTGCAGCCCTACTCATAGATTTAAAAAGAAACAAGATTACTTTTATTCCTGGTAATGATGAGATTTGTATCACGCATAATATCCTTAGACGGGATAAAATGGTTTTGGTGCATTTCCAACAGGTGAACACATACATTTGGGACATGCAACAATTCACTCATGTCTTCCACATGTGCTGTGCACAGTATTGAAGTGTAGAGGGTTGTCTGTTGTTTTTTTCCTCATCCAAAGTGTTCTTGAATCATGAATCTTGGCCTGCAGCTCGGTCCAACAGTGAACAAGTTGAAGCACAGTCCAAATATGCGGTTTGTGGTGTTTCAACATGCAGGCCACACCAGGCCCTTTTGGGTGTGATCCACTGTTTTGTCAACAGCTTATTTCTGTGACTATGATTGCAGTCTCAGAGCTCTGTGCTATTAGAGCGTAAGGACCGGGTGTTTGTCAGAGAGTTAAAAACAAAAAGCTTTGAACGCTGTTGTAAAGCGGGTACATCTCAGACTCGAGTCATGTAAGGTGATTTTCACATGTGGGGAAGGAGGGAAATGGACAGGTGATTACAATCTGCAAATACCCTTTGCTCTTGCACAAATATAATTGGAATAGAAATACTAGGAGGGACAGGGATATTTTCTTAATGTAATTCCATGCTCTGTCTCTAACTTGAGGGTATTTGATGGTAGAACGAGTAGGATTTGTTGGTTGCGGTTTGTAAACACAACATTCAAAGTTGGCCCCTCCCCCCCGGGCTCAACAACACCAGAAGGACACGCCCCCTGACTGCAGTTGCCAGAGCACATCCCAGGGTACAGGCCAAGTCCGCGTCGCTCTTCATTCCCATCCTATCCTTCAGTGCTCGCCAGCGGGTGAAAGCCAACCCCAGAGTCACTGTCGTTTTGGGACCAGCTTTGTCCTGCTATATTTGTGTCTTTTCGGCACCGTGTCCACCATTGTCGTAGCTTCCTCTTGGATGTGTGCTTCTGATCTTAATCTGGCGCTTGGTCACTATGTTTTTATAGAGTCCTGCTGCCCAAATGTTAACGCCCAGAAATGTCCCGTACACAGCACAATAAGAAAATACGGGTAGAGGACAGGGTCTCTGCAGATATACACACCGCCACACATGTCTAGTGGCTCATAAGTGATGATTGAGAGGGATTATTTTTGTACGAGTCTATACATTGATTTTTATGAAAATCCTACTCGTTTTACTTTTAAACAGTCAAGTCAATTTTATTTGTATAGCCCAATATCACAAAATTAAAGTCAATCAATCAATCAATCAATCAATCAGTCAATCAATCAATCAGATTTTACATGATGATTCTGACATTTTGCAAATGGGACCTCATGTTTAAAAAGTCCTGTAGGTGTCAAGTTGTTTTCCGTAAATGGATGAAAACAACACCAGATTAACAGTGATCAATAAAGAGTGTGTAGTCAAATCACCTAAATGTGTCGTGGCGCTCATTGTTTACACTCTCCACTTTAACTGTTTCCCTCCCCTGTGTTACCCTTACACAGTCTCCCAAAGTTGATCCCATGTGTCATTTGGACAAATGCATGCATCCTCTCAATTTGCTGTGGGTTGTTTTGAGTGTCCTTGACTTCTCTATCACGGGTATTATCTTTGCCTGCATGTCTGGGTCAGGGGGTGTCTACATGTTTGGCTTCTGAACCACAATCCTTTGCTGTCTCACAGTGTCCGTGAGGCTGCTCTGAGCAACAGCGAGGATGGATGACTTGAAACACTGGACACGAATGTGGATGGAAAAATTCAAGCTACGTGGTTAACCATTAAAAAAGAAGAGCTGTCTGTAAATACTGGATCATCTCATGTACCGTGCCTTTTGTTCATAGTTTAGTCAGATTGGCATGGCTAACTGTGTGCACCAAAATGATGTTAATACAGAGTGTCTGTAACTAGCAGCCATCATATATACCAAGGTATAAACACATTTTGTTGATCCTTAAGTATGGATGATGCAGCCAGTGTCCGTGATAGGTTCTGGCCTCTGAGATACTATTTCTGGGAATGCTTGGAGGGACGTGATGAGATGCACATGATGTAGTATAGCACCTTTTCATCTCTTTGGTGTTTTATCTTTGTAATGCACTCTGGATCACTGAACCCTGAAGCACTAAGCACACAAAACCCCTTCTGCCGAGAAGTGGAGTAAATAAACATGACTGTGCACAGGCAACGGCTGCACTAGGCCTTTATCATGTACCACATGACCTACTTTTTTTTTTGGAATTTTTTTCCACCCTCTTTTTCTCCTCAGTTGTATCCGGCCAATTAACCGACTCTTCCGAGCCTTCCCGGTCACTGCTCCGACCCCCCGCGCTGATCCGGGGAGGGCTGCAGACTACCACATGCCTCCTCCGATACATGTGGAGTCGCCAGCCTCTTCTTTTCACCTGACAGTGGGGAGTTTCGCCAGGGGGACGTAGCGCGTGGGAGGATCACGCTATTTCCTCCAGTTCCCCCTCCCCCCCGAACAGGTGCCCCGACCGACTAGAGGAGGCGCTAGTGCAGCGACCAGGACACATACCCACATCCGGCTTCCCACCCGCAGATACGGCCAATTGTGTCTGTAGGGATCCCAAACCAAGCCGGAGGCAACATGGGGACTTGATGCGGCGCTCCCCGTGTTGACAGGCAACGGAATAGACCGCTATGCTATACCTAGACGCTGCGACCTACATTTTTCAAGTTGTTTTTTTTTTCAAACGTAGAAAGATGTTTTACTTTTTTTTTGTAGTTACCAACAGATGATCCAAATTTTGTACAACTACATAGTAAAACAATTTCAAAATTACCCCATGTCTAGAGTAGATGCCTCCTGAATACAAGTATTCACCACAAGAAGAAAAGTTTGAAGACCAGATTTAAAAGAAGCCGGAGACTTGGTTTGTCTTAGTCCATTTTAGAGAATCTCTTATGTTTGAAATTCCATAAAATCCTCTCTGGTGTTTTGTATGTTATTTCTCAAAGGGAAACTAACAGTATATGACAGGACCTCCCAGTGCAATGGTGGCCAACTCCAAACAAGTCGGTTAAAGATAAGAAAAATAGTATAATAATAGTCAGAATAGCAAATATAAAGCTAACTTTCCAGAGTCTTGGCCAAGCTGTTTCGAAGTGACACAAGTCTGTGACTATAAAGCATAAAAATATGCTTTGCTTTACTTGATTATGCATAGAAGTTGCAGCTGCGGTAGAACAGAAATGAGAAAAACGGATGGAGAAGATGGACTAAAGTTTGGGAGTCATTTTGAAAAACTTTGATCCATGACTTCATCACATCCAGAACTGACTACTGCAACAGCATTCTCTACAGCTCGTCATCCAAAGAAGTCCTAAACAAAACTCCAGTACATCCAGAACTCTGCTGTTCACCCAATCCTGCTCCCGTGACCACATCACCCCTGTTCTCCAGAACCTTCACTGGCTCCCTGTCCGACAACGGATCCAATTCAAAGTCCTTCTCTTCACTCACAAATCCCTCCATAACCAGGCCCCCTCCAACCTCACCGACCTGCTCCGCTACCATACTCCTTCCTGCAGCCTTTGCTCCTCCTGTCTCCACCACACAGGACCAAGTACAGGACCCGGGGCAACAGAGCCTTCTCCGTAGCTGCTCCATCCCTCTGGAACCCCCTCCCCCAAATACATCAGAGACTGCACCGATCTGCCCACGTTCACATCATTAATCAAAACTCATCTTGTCAGAATTGCTTGTAATGTGTGATTAATGTTGTGTGTTAAATTTTTTTTGGTGTATTACTTTTACATTTTTTAAAATTTTATGTAAAGGGTCTTTTTGTACCTTGAAAAGCGCTATACAAAAAGATATTATAGATATTATAAAAATACAATACACAATTCAGTATATGGTACTCAGTCCATCAGGATCGCACAATAAAGTCCAAAGACGTATTTCCATTGTGCTGTTGCAGCAAACTGCAGTCACTGCAGTAAGATAATTTCTTGTAAGGGGGGAAACTCATCCAGTATGTCGAAGCATTTGCTGCAGCATGGTTTAAACCTCAAAGAATGCACCGGTTTGGATTGGTCTTCCATTCTCTGTCATCATATTGCCCCAGATTCAGCTCCTGCTTGTACTGTTAATGCCTCATACTCGGGTACAACAACACACAAACAGCAGACATTTAACTTTTATATGGAGGACAGGATGTTTGTATTCTGTATTTCTCATCAATATAAACGTCATAAGTGGAAATCATCTCTATGCCCTGTGAGAAACTATGATTATTCAAATGTTGGTCATTCTGGTCATTCATCTGGACATGTAGGTGAATAAGTTAGGCAGGGGGGAAAAAAAACGATGAATAGATAAAAAGATGGATTTATCTTTGAAAACTAATTCCCTGCCTAGACATTTTTTCTAGTTACAGAGCATGTTGACGGATGATTAGTCTGCCTGGGACTTTCAAATGAGGTCACTCAGTACCAGCCAAGGGACTGTCATCACTGTTTAGCTGAGAGGTCAATCAAGGTTTTTTTTTTTTTTTGGTATTTGTTGAAATATGGGTGTCTTTGGTAAACAAATGCAAAAGTTATGGCAGTCTTCCAAGACCTCTTATCCCCAGGATCGATTCAATTGGTGTATCTGTAAGCTAACTTGGTGGTTAAATGTATTCATTGACCTTGGATCACGTCGCCCCTTTGGAAATATGTTGCATTGTTGGGAGTCCCAGGAGTGCATGGGTGCCAGTAGGGAACCGACAGATTCTTCTTCAATATCTGTTAGGTTTACACTGTACATGTGACTCTATCTTGAGTCGCTCATCTACAGTTAGCAATAAATGCCAACATATATCACCCGTTCCCCTCCCCGAAGACAATTGAGAAACAATTGTGGCACCCTTAGTTTTGTCATGGGGGATCATTTTCAGGATGCCTTAATGTGGGGGTTGGAGTTAGAGTACATTGATGACAGATGGGTCCTCCCTCCCCTGTTTAAAAGACTGAGAGGATGACGTTTTCAGGACAGATGTCATTGGACCGTCTCACACCCTGTAATTAGGGGTCAGTGACGCCTGAAGGATGAAGAAAGCCTGCATCAGCGTCCTGCAGATAAACCTCCCATATTCCCAAAAAGTCTACTTCTCAATACCCGGGTGGGAAAAATGGTCTATTGTCCTACTGATGTGTAATTGAGATAACATTGTAGAATAATTCTGTTATAGCTTGGCTCAGGCATCAGGATGATGGAATATTTTCATTAAGTAAAAACACTTGAGCTGTTTTTTTTGGGGGGGGGGGTAAAACTGTGAAACCATCTGAAGTTTGCAAGATATCGATGAAACTCATGCATACATACATTGCATGCAGACACACCCAAATTTCAAACACGTGCCAAGCAAATTTACATTAGTCACAATGACATCCGGTGGACAGGAACTCTATCCACACATTTTTGTTTCCAGTCCTTACCAGGTGTAAGCTGTCATGTCACTTTGTACCACATAGTCTGACCTTGGGCTCACATCTGTTGCTACAAAATGACAAACGCCACTCTGTTTTCCAGAATCTGTCAGTGGTAGGCATATCTAAGCTTAAATCCAAATTTACATTGCCAAGCCCGACTGAGCTGTTCTGATGGCTTTTCCGGTGAAAAACATAACTAGCCAGCCAGCCAGTTGGAAGGAACCCAAAAAGGCCTTAGTGATCGATTTGTCCTCCATTTGGAACGGGAACTGAGGAGGAGCCAGTGTTGTGTATTCGTTTCTCGTGGGACTCGGGGACAAAAGCTCTAATCGCTTGAGTTGTTGTGGCTGTGCATCATAGTATGTATGCATCTACTTGAACTTTTTGTCAACTTTCCCTTGTTGCCTTGCTTGGTGCCCCCCCCCCCCCACCGTCGCCAGTGTCTGCTTGTGTTGCTAGCTGCCGTTGAGAATAATTGATTTCCTGTCGCTTATGGAGTTTTTGTCATGTTACTAACAGAATGAAACCTCCAAGGTGTTTGTGTGTGTGTATATTTTTACGCGCCGTTGAATTTGCATATTCTGTCAAAGGAAAACCACGTGAACATCCATCCCCATCTTTGCACACCACAAGACACATTTCCTTTCGGTTGTACTGGAGTAATATGCTAAATGCTGTGGTGTGGCAGTGTTTCCAATCCAGTCTACTTAAAAGGCAGATGTGCGTGCATGTGGGTCGGTATGTATATGTGTATTTGTCTGAATGTGCGCACGTGTATACGTTTGTAAATATTCGTGTGTGCTCTGTCAGTTCTATCT
Organism: Lampris incognitus; assembly: GCF_029633865.1. Lineage (NCBI taxonomy): Eukaryota > Metazoa > Chordata > Actinopteri > Lampriformes > Lampridae > Lampris > Lampris incognitus. The sequence continues at coordinate 22,107,174 of NC_079229.1, read as the reverse complement.
GTTGCCCAAGACATAGGTGAATAACCTGAGTGAGCTGGTTTCATGTTATAAGCACCAACAACACTTTTACAACTGCTAGATTGCTCCTAGGTGGCTACACTTTCATAACCTGTTTTAATAGGGTCCCTACAGTTTCCCCCAGAATAACGCCAAACCTTTCCTCCAACTACATCGCCATCCTTTTTTCTAATTTCTCTTCTACCGCAGCTGCAATTTCTATGCATAATCAAGTAAAGTAAAGCATATTTTTCTGCTTTATAGTCACGGACTTGTGTCACTTTAAAACAGCTTGGCCAAGACTCTTGAGAGTTGGCTTTATATTTGCTATTTTTACTATTATACTATTTTTATTCTTAACCTTCTTACTTGGAGTTGGACACAATTACCCCGGGAGGTCCTGTCATGAAAAATAACATGCAAAACACCAGAGAGGGGGGCATCTGGGTGGCGTGGCGGTCAATTCTGTTGCCTACCAACACGGGGATCTCTGGTTCGAATCCCCGTGTTACCTCCGGCTTGGTCGGGCGTCCCTACAGACACAATTGACAGTGTCTGCGGGTGGGAAGCTGGATGTTGGTATCTGTCCTGGTCGCTGCACTAGCACCTCCTCTAGTCGGTTGGGCCACCTGTTTGGGGGGGGGGAACTAGGGGGAATAGCGTGATCCTCCCACGCGCTACGTCCCCCTGGCGAAACTCCTCACTGTCAGTTGAAAAGCAGCTGGCGACTCTCGGAGGAGGAGGCATGTGGTAGTATGCAGCCATCCCCGGGTCGGCAGAGGGGGTGGAGCAGCGACCAGGACGGCTCGGAGCAGTGGGGTAATTGGCTGGATAGAATTGGGGAGAAACAGGGGGGAAATTCCCCCCCCCCAAAAAAAAAACAAAAACAAAACAGAGAGGATTTTGTGGAATTTCAAACACAAGAGTTTTTCTAGAACGGTAATGTTTCCTATGTGTGTAGAGTTAATTAAAATGCAAAATGTCGAACAACTCTGTGTTCCTGCTTTCCTCTCTCTTCCTTTATTTTCTCTACCTTTATGCTCTGTCGCATAGACAGAGCATAGGGACAGACAGCAGGCACGGCACAGACAGAATCAGACACCACCCCCTCTTCTATAGCCATCTACCCCCTCAATTTGAGAGCATCTGGATTCAACCCAGGTATCTACAGCGGGTGGGCACCTCTTCATCCCTCTGAATGGACCGCATGACACTCGCCCCCGCCTTGCCAGCTGAGCTGCAAAAAGACAAAGTTGTGGCCCCCACAGCGAGACCGAAACCACGGCTTTCTCTTTCCCCCCGGCTGTCCTCTCATACCGAGCCATTCAACTCTGGTGGTCCTAGAGAGAGATTGATGGGGCTCACCTCCATCACCCACTGACTTTAATGGGAATAGCCCCAGTGAAAGGATGGGATGGTGCTTGGGGGAGGAGGAAGAGGAGAGCATGCACAGCCTAAGGATAACTACCACCATCTACATGACTTTCTATGACTGGCTTGCTGGCTCACTTGTCTGTGTGCCTGTTGGCTTTGTTCAGGACTGTGGAGATGTTGTGGGTGGGGTTGAAACGCATTTTGTGAAAGAACGCGAGGGTGATTTTGGTCTTGTCATGGCACAGTCTATGAGAAATAAGGTTTAAATGAGGTAAGCAACAGAACAAAAGAAAAACGTCTGTGACCTAATGACTCGCTCTGTTTGCCTCATTTTATCGTCCGTATTTCCTCACACACTATCTCGGAACAAGTGCTCTGTGATTATGCAGGTTATTCTCAAAGCCACAGAGAACAAGCATTAGTGAGAATGCTCTTGTTGCCTTGCTCCTATCATCAGGTCTTAAAATAACCTACTACGCGTGTGTGGGCTTGTATGCATTTTTTTCCCCTCATGTCTCTGTATATGACTGCATCTATACGCACTTGTATCTGTTATCTGTGTGAAAATGTCTTTTCTTCCTGGTATAACTGCGTTAACATTCACTTGTTAAGCAGGTCTTTGCTCATCAGATTTAACCTTGTGGCATTGCCTCCAGTGCTCCCTATCTCTCTCTCTCTCTCTCTCTCTCTCTCTCTCTCTCTCTCTCTCTCTCTCTCTCATTTACTCTTCTCTCCTCCCCTTTTTTCCCTCTCTGGTGCTTTCTTGCATCTTTTATCCTCATCTACCCTTCTTCTTTTTCTCTCCATCCTCTTTTGATACCTCCTGTTCCAGTTCCTTTGATATCTGTCCTCAGTGTCGTTTTACCTTACTTCTGTCTATCTTCTGTCTATCTCTTTCCAGCTCTCTTCTTATGTAGCTCTTTTTCTTTTGCATCTAAGATTCAAAAAACTGTTTTCCACCCGGTTCCTATCCTTCCTGGTTCCTGGTGTTCCAAGTGAAGTCAGTTTTATTTGTATAGCCCAATATCACAAATTACAAATTTGCCTCAAGGGGCTTTACAGCAACACAACATCCTGTTCTTAGACCCTCAACCAACCAACCAGGAAACCAACCATTTCAACCAGGAATTTCAACCAGGAAATCCTGGTTTTCTTGCTAACGAACCAGCCTGGAACTGCATTTTAATTGAATCTACCCACAAAGCCACGTGGGAAACAGTTGACATGGAAAACCAGTCGTGTCTGACGGGGAGGTCATACCCGTGTATCATGAAGAGGTCACGCGTTTGCCTCCCAACAAGCTACACGTTTCAGTTCAGTGCTTGGCACACTTGTTTTTAAACTATTACTACCTGGAAACGTACTATCTGAAAGATCCCACCGTACTTATGAGATCACGCTGTGCAGATTCCGATCTAGGCCTGAGTAATTTCTTGGCAGTGCACTTTTTTCTGGCCTTCCAGCCCGTGCAAGACAACTACTGCAGAGAATCCGGAATGGTGCTGGAGGGTGGTTTTCAACCTGCCAAGATTTGCATGTTGCACCTCTCTTTATGCCCTTACACTGGTTGCTGCTTGTTACCTGCATAACATTTAAATCTTGCTGCTGGTCGTCTGAGCATTTCAGGAAACTGCTCTGACCTGCAAACCCCTATTAACATGTGCACGCTTCTACTCGCCGTCTTCGTTCTACCTCTGGAAGGCCACTGTCCATGCACACCTGAAGAGGGTTGAGCTCTTGCTCCAGGCTTTTTTCTCACCTGGCCCCAAAATGATGGAATGAACTCCTGTCTTCTGTCAGCGCTGCAGACCATTTTAATCCACAGATGGCCCTAAGCGTGACTGTGATGCTGATTTGTGGCGGTAGTCCAGCTAATTTGTCATTTGGCTCCTCTAATATTTGGATCACGATAGGTGATCTACCATTATCCACTTACACAAATTACGCTTGATATGACATGCACTCTTGGCTGTGATATTCAGATTCATAATTAGTGCTCTAAAAATACCTGTAGGTTGAAGCACAAATATACCTGCTAATTGCTTACTCAGGCAAGTCGCCTTGGATAAAGGCATCAGCTAAGTAAGAAAATAGGGAAAATGTAATTAAAATAGCTCCATGGTTCGGGAGCCTAATCTTACATTTTGTTGGCTGTCACTCACCACCCCATTAAGAACATACTGACTGTGTGAAAGACTGGGAGATGAAAAATTGAGTGCAGGCTACACATCCGTGCAAGATCCATTTCAGGTACTTGCGCCCACCCATTTATAAACTTACTATCCGACTGTGTCCTTACAGGCTGAACTTAAGACCATGTTTAGGATAAGCGAATTATATGAATGTAATGATAAAATAAAGTGTAAAAAAGGGAAGTACATGGTGGTAGATGTTTAGATGGGAGTATAGAGTAGCACAATAGGGTCCAAGACTGTGATGGATGCAAGACTACTCGGAAAAATCTGCCCTCTCTTAAAGGAGAAAGAGAAGGATACAGGAAGATAGAAGCAGAGAGAAAGAGAGAGCGTGGGGATGGTGTGTGTGTGTGTGTGTGTGTGTGTGTGTGTGTGTGTGTGTGTGTGTGTGTGTGTGTGTGTGTGTGTGTGTGTGTGTGTGTGTGTATTGGGGGGCATAAGAGGTAGCACAGTTATTGGACCGTAGTGACATGATGGCCAGTATTGTCCTCTGTTTCACCTCATCAGCTTTGAATTTTCCATCTGCTGCTCCTTGGAGACAATTATCAAACACGTGTAAAGACTATTCCTGTGTTCTGCCATGTTCCACATGTCACATGCAAACCCTACAGAAGATGGCTAGAGTGACATGAGAAATGGTTCTGTCTGCATAGGCGGCTTATCAGCTGACCCCCCCCTCCCCTTTTTGAAATATGAAACAATGAATGCAGCATTTTTTTTTTATTAATTCATCTAGTTGCACATTGTAGAACAGACTAGAGAAGATAGGGAAATTATGAAGTAGAAAGACAAGAAAAACACATCCTGTTTTTTGAGGTCACTCCATTATTTCTTTTAGTACAGTTTTGGAAAGTTTGCGCTACCCAGATGGCAGCTGGAACTATTCTGGGATGCTCCGAAAACTGCTCTTTTCCTGGATTCCTCAAACACACATAAAGACAGAAACTTGGAGACAGCATTTTTGGGGGGGGGGGATTTCAAACAGGGCCTATGTGGAGAACTGTACCTAGGTGTTGACAGCTGGTGTGTGTTAGCTGCTATCCCCTACCAACACCCTTCACTGTTTCCTGCACAGCCCAGGGTGACGAGGCTTACTCCCCTCATCAACCTGTTCACATGAGCAGACTTCATATACCTATGGACACATAAATACAGGCATACTTCCATGCACACACACACACACACACACACACACACACACACACAAAGTGTATCAGTTGCAGCTCCTGTTTGTCTGCTGGTATTGACATTTCTGTTTTTAGTAACAAGGCCAAAATGTTGATATACTACTATTTTGTACACCGTCAAGGAATACTAGAAGGGCATTAGCGGGAAAATAGAACCGTTGACTTTTTTTGGGACATGAGCGGTTTCTAGCATTTACATTGTGGAGACAAACACACATGTGGGCACATGCACACACTGGCAGGCTCTGCAGGCTTTCTCTGTGTGACTCAGTGTTCTCCTTTGTCATTTGGCCATGATGGTGGGTCAGGCTGCCAAAATTCAAAACAGTTAGCTGAGCAGAAGGCCCCGAGCTGCCTCGCTAGCCAAGATTATTCCCAGTGCTACACTTAGCACATGAAGGTGGAAGGTGAAGACTTCCAGTAGGAAGGAACGCTAGCACACAGCACACGGTTGACACGAGAACTTGAGAAGGTGCTATCCCATTATTTCTCGTGTGTGTGTGTGTGTGCGTGTTGGGATTGGGGGATCATTTTTGACCCATATCTTGATTGTATTCCCGATTGTTCCCGGTTTCTCAGGGGTCGCCACAGCAAATTTTTGCCCTCTGTAGCTTTCTGTCTGACACAGCCCCTTCCTGTAGTCCAACCCTCCTCATGTCCTCCTCTGTCTGGTCTCTCCATCTTTTCCTTGGTCTTCCTCTTTTTCATTTGCCAGGTATTTCCAGGTCCAATACCTTCTTCCCTATATAGTCTATGCCTCCTCTCTGTACATGTCCAAACCCTCTCAGTCTTGCGTCGCTCAACTTCTCATCCAGTCCCCTGATCTTGAACGTAGCTCTCACTTCTTCGTTTCTCTTCCAGTCTTTTCTAGTCACTTCAAAGGACCAACGCAGCATATTTGTCTCTGCGAGCTGTAATGTAGATTCTAACCTCTGTGTTGTTATCACTGTTTCCATACCATAGAGCATGGCGGGCCTAACCATTCATCTGTATCCCTGCCTTTTATAAAAGTGACGGGCATGGGCGCAAGTCCATGAATACTAGGATGGCATCCAGTGCTTTACCTGTGCCCTGTCCGTAGGGTTAGTGGTTGTGTCAGGAAGGGCATCCGATGTAAAATTCTGCAAAATCAATATGCAGATTGATAAGACCAGGAATGGCCAAATCAATGAATAATGATCTAAAATGGTCGATCTTAAGGCAGAGGTAGGTTCCCAGTAAAGATGGCCCACAGGAACCAGAAGAGCAAAGAGAGGTGTCTGGGTAGCGTAGCGGTCAAGTCCGTTGCCTACCAACACGGGGATCGCCGGTTTGAATCCCTGTGTTACCTCCGGCTTGGTCGGGCATCCCTACAGACACAATTGGCCGTGTCTGTGGGTGGGATGTGGGTATGTGTCCTGGTCGCTGCACTAGCACTTCCTCTGATCGGTCAGGGCGCCTGTTCAGAGGGGAGGGGGAACTGGGGGGAATAGCGTGATCCTCCCACACACTATGTCCCCCCAGGTGAAACTCCTCACTTTCAGGTGAAAAGAAGTAGCTGGTGATTCCACATGTATCAGAGGAGGCAAAAAAAGAAAGAAGAGGAAACACTTTTTGTAAAATAAGTTCGTGTTTACCAGGGAGTGTTGTCATGAAGTGATGTTCCAACTTCCTCTATGTCCTATTGCCACCTATACAGTTGACATTATAAGTTAATCTTGGAGAAATGGCTTTTATAGCACTTGATAATCAAAGCAGAATAGATTGGTTGGGTTGATCTTTGTCAAGATTGGTCCTTGACATGATTTAAGAGTCACACGGCGTCGTTGTTCCCCATCCCGACGTCGTCATACCGTACCCTTTGCACTTAAACCTCATGGCTTCAGTGGAGCTGCTCAGTTGCGTGCCGCGCAATGCAGTGCAGTGGTTACACGAGGTGTGAAAATGGGTATGAATGCATTTGGATAATCTGAGGATAAAAAGACATTGCTTATTCATTACCCTATTAGGCCGGGGAGAGTTTATCTGCAATGTAGATTCAAGCTTTGTTGCTCTTTGATCTATAAAACATCTTCGAGCTTGATGTACGAAGAATTAATATACAAAATTATGCATGAGTTGCAGATACAGCACCTAACTACGGAGATAGATATGTTAAGCTGAGAAGTAAATAGTGTGCTAAGCAGCACTTAGGCCTGATGCAATAGCCCTGGCGGACAGTTAACATAAATGGGCTATTATTAGACTACTAGAGAGGAAAGGACGGCTGCCATACTGGTCTTGAACTGCAATCAAATCATGCAGCAAACCATCCACTGCTTTTGAGCATTTTTGTCGTTCACACCAGTTGATCATTATGCCTGTTAGATTCCAGGTCAGAACCTCGATGATGGCAGCAGACTGTCTGCCTTGCATCCTCCGTCTGAGCTTCCTGGAGTGCCCACAAAGCTCACTGGCTCTCATTCTCTTTGGAGACGGTTACTAAGGGCGGTGACGTGGGAACGCTGTGTTTAGTGAATCGAGAGCAATAATTCACTATGAGCAACATAATGAAACGAGGAGAGGCCTTGAAAGATTTGTTTCTTCCACCGAATTTCTAAGCGACCACTGCTCAAGAAAATTGCCGGTTACTTTGTTTCGGCTCGGGATGAGTAGGGAGTCTTTGTTTTGTTTTGTTTTTTCCCGGGACTTAACTGTTAAAATTGTGTCGTACAATCAGGTGGGGCTCCTACCGTGGGTTCGCCTAAGAGAGGTGGTCTGACTGACTCGGGCACTTGATCAGGCGGTCTTCTGAATTGGGATTGGGCACGCTGTCTTTGTGCTTAAGAGGTCACGTCGAGACTTTAATTGCCCTGTTTGGGGTTTTCTGACACTTCAGCTCTTGAAATTGAAGGCCAGGAAATTGATGGTTCTGCATAACACAGTAAACGTTCGATGACTCCTGTATGATGTGAATGTGCAACCTTAGGACTGATGAAATTGTTTGCATTTCCACGAGGGCCTGTGGCAGACATATCTTATCTACAAAATTTTGCAGTGCAGCCAATTATACAGTATCTTTTGTTCTGTCTCTCACCCCGCTCGCTGCATGCCCCTTGCACCTTTTGAGTGCATCCTAATACATCCTTTCCTCGCTTTCCCCTCTCTCACTTTCACTCTGTAGTTCTCTTCCTGCTACACATTCTCACTCCATTGACTCACCTCTTCTCTCCATTAACCCACGTGCCGTTTCCTACTGATATTGGGTACCTATCTTCAGAGCGAAGTGCTTTTCCTATTTGTCAGCCGCTTCCTGTGCAGGGACGTTGAGCACCTCCTCAACTTGTGACACCTCATCGCTCCGTAGATATCCCCGTCACTGTGGTCCACCTGCTTTTAGCTATCATAATTTTTACAGTTTGGTTTTAAGTAAGAGAGTGAAGCACCGATGGCGGATGTTACAGCGCCTTCCCCACGTGACTAGACCGGTTTCTCTCACTCAAATGATTTTCTCTCCGTCTCCGTTGCTTGCTTTTGTCTACTGACTCAACAGACTTGTCTGTTTTTAATCGCTTATTAAGAGGTCACGATTGACCCGACAATTGCACACAATAAGCTGTTGTGCAAGAGCGGCAGGCGGGGATTATGGAGGGGCCCTCTCATATCATATTGAATGGTTTGCTCGGGGGAAAGAAAAAGAAAAATCAGCTGAGAATGGGGCGACCCTAGCGGGGTACACACCCTGCAGATTTTCACTCACAGATTTGTACACTCACACAAAGTTGAGCATGCTTGCAAAAATGCAAATGCACACTTGTAATTACATATTCATATGGTTACAGTGCATAGACACAAACACACGTGCACACACACACACACACGCAGATAACTTACACACCAGCACCCCTCTGCTCTCTTCCGCAAATGCATTATTGATGTGAAGCATTAAAATAAAGCCATTAATACCAGATTAAGTGTGAAATGTGATAGGCTTAAAATATACAACACACTTCACTTCCTTGACTCTACCTTGTCAGTTCTTGTCCAAGCATTCGCTAAATTATCAACAGCTAAAGCATATTATTACAGTCCAGAGCCCTTTCTTAAGATTGGTAAGGCATGCACGCAGCACACGGTGTGAAAATGGTTCAAACTCCCACTTAGGCAGAGCGAACACAGCCGAACACATCTGGTCTTTCTCCCGTATCCTCCTCTTTTCAGACAAATGTCGCTCCATTTGTTTGACTCTCGCGTGTTTAGACTCTGTAGCATTACTGTAATTTTCTTGTGTCTCCGCGCTCCTCTCGGTTAGAGGTCAGTGTTGGTGAATTTTGGATGGTCTCCCAAAGATCCTTTGGTTGGCAACTGTCTTTCATCAAGCTCTTTCTATCTCCTTGTTTTTCTCTCAGTCGTCTGTCTTTTTCTCTCCGCCGTCTTCCTGTCTTCCTTGCCCCCCCCCCCCCGTCCGCCCTTGTTCTTTTCCTGACACTGATTCAGGAGGCCACTCAGCTTTCTGAGGGAAACCTGCTAAACAAATACAGTCACCTCAGTGCGTACATTGTTAACAGTACATGACACCAGGAGAACAAACATAATTTTTCATTCAGTCTGTTCAGTCACGCCCAGCGCGTGATGAAAATGTGCAGAGCAGGACCAGTCATTTCTCTCAGTAGATGAGGCTTTCATAAGAGGACCTCTATTTCTTTCCCTGACACATGGATGGATTAAAAAAGAAGACGGTCATTATATCCGCTCAGATGTTGCTCTCTCCTTTTCTTCTTTTCTGATTCTGTCCGTGCCGGTTATTATGACTGTTGTTGCGTGGTATGAGGGATTTGTAAGCGGTTCCGAACGGTTTCCCCATAGATCATAGGGTTTTAGTTCAGCGTAGTAACCTAATGAAATGTGACGGGATGAGAAATGTCCACTTTACCACATAACCGCTTTAACTCGAGTTGGTAGTCCCATGAGCTATGACTTACAAGCGTAAAAAAACAAAAATTCTTTTTTGTTATTTTTTGTTTTTTTATTTCACTTTTGGTCCCTGCATGTAAATAAGCATCGTCACTTTCACTATCACTCACCTCACCGCTTCCGGTGTGGGAAGATGGCGGCGCAAACTCACGTTTTCAGCGGCCTCACCCAGTACCGACTATGCAGTGTCTTTGTCCACGTCTACGTCTAAGTTTGTGTTATCGTGTGAAGTTTTTATTTTGATCGTCGATTTTGTTCGTTTAATGGTTGGGAGAGCTGGCGTTGGATCGGCTGAGGGAGCCTGGTCTGCTGCGTCCGGTGGGCTCAAGGACCACGGCCCTGCCCGTAGCTGCTCCCGAGAGGAAACACCGAGGGCGGTCTGACAGGACGCAGAAGCGGGGCAGGCTAAGCTAACTGCTAGCCCATGCAGACCAGCAGCTCCGACAGTCATCCTGGCTGGCTTTCGTTCTCTGGGCAGGGGAATTTTTGGACTATATTGCAGCGAATGGATTGTGTTGTTAGCTGTTTGTGTTATTTTGCTTTGTTCTCTCTGTTTTTGTAGGTTGTTGGTGGTGGTGTTGTTTTGGGAAATTTTGGATACGTGCTTTTATCTTTTGTGTTGCACTGCTGTAGGCTGAGAGAAACAAAATTTCGTTTCTTTTGTGTACGCAGGTACTTGATTGAAATGACAATAAACTGTTCCTGATTCCTGACTATCACCAGTATTGCTCAGTTGTCAGAAAGTGACTTTGAATCCTGGTGTCTCTGGAAGCGTGTGATGCTTTGTTGCATGGATATATTAAGCCTTGGTGTTTCAGCGCTACAAGTGCTATTCCTGTTACTTCTGTGCAGCTTTGAAGACTTTGTGTTTGCCTTCAGTGACCTTGGTTAAGCGGTGGAGAAAGAGATGAGTTGCAGCTGTGGCGCTCACTCACGGCTCTCGAGCATATTTTCACATCACTGCCTTTCGTCGGGGTATCCTTACCAACGGCCGCTGGACTGCTTTCCAACAAATATCACAGTTTGTGATGTAACCTCAACTCCCACCGCCACTTCCACCAAATGGAGAGCAGAAAAAAGAAGAAAGGGGGGGGGGCATGCTTTACATAGTTCAGACTGACTAAAAAGGACACAGCGACAATAACCGTAGGAAGAAATAGATAGACACATAGAAACAACTCTAGCTTTATTGACTCCTGTTAAAAGGTACAATTGAGGGCAGGTTGTAACGTCACAATAGTCTGACAACAGTGGTCGCACTTCAAGCAGTTGTGAGCAAAGCCACATTTGGTTTCTTTTTACAATATACGTGAGCCACCATCACATCCCTGATCCAGCAGTTATTTAGCAGCAGAATTTACCTTTCACTAAAATTGATGACAAGGTTGCAGCACCAGCATCAGATACACAGACGTTTAATCTACCTAGTACCAGATTGCTTATACATCGCCCTTTCTCCGGATTCTCTCCGTAGGTTCTTTCGAGTGTAGACTGGGTGTAAATTGCCTCCAACACTGGAGGTCGTTTGGATCCTGATTTGTGTGAAAGGGTCAGGACCGACGCAGCCCCTTTCACTGAAATGAGCTCATTCGGTGCTTACCAGTTGCACCACACATGTAGGGAGTGTGGCGTCAGAGGAGGGGGAAGCAAAGCACTGCCCCTCCCTGGTGTCTGCTCTACATCTGGAGGTCTGGAACCTCAGGGGATCCATGCACACGCACACACAGACACAGACATACACACACACACACACACACACAGTTGTCTCCTAATAAGTCTTACGTCTGCATCTGTCCATTTAATATGTGGTGTGTGTGCTCTTGTGCAAAGTATGTGAGAGATTATCATAGTCACGGTCTGCTTGCTTCTCTACAAACCATGAGCAGCACTTTCTGCAATATAAAATTGAGTCTGCATTGATCCTGCGAAGAGTCAACATTACAGTCATTAGCTCCAGTGTTGACATTTTGTTTATATAATGTTGTCTTGGTTGAGTGGTGATTTACACTTGAAAGCCGTCTTGGAGACACATTGCTACTGTGAGGTTTGTCTCAATTTTGACGTTCAGCAATGCCACGTTGAATCATTCATAAAAATTGAAATTCCTTGCACGCAGACATACTTGGCGTATAAAACCGACTCTTCACACTGGATTTTTATTCAAAAATTATGCAGTATGAGGGATACAACCATGTTTTGCCCCTTCACCCCCACACCTGATTCCCCAGCCCCCTTAAGAGTGTAGAAAGTACTCCGTGACCTCACTGCCTCCCACATCTGCAGACTCTTGAGAGTGCGGCGTGTGCCGTGACGTCCAAGTGTTGGTTTTTGTGTCTGTTCTCTGTGTTTCACCCTGTGCAGTGTGTTTCTCTTGGCTCATTTAGAGGCCCCCATCTGGCGAGTATAACCCCCGTGTTTATGAAATAATGAACAAACGTGTGCCCGAATTGTGCTGACTGCTGCCCCTGTAAGAAGACGCCAAATTTTGCGGTGCTGAACCAGTCCTTCTCTACGCAAGTAGAGCCTCAACCTGTTAAAAAGGACCGTACAGATGTTGGGCGTAATATTTAGTCATTTATTCAGTGGTTATCTGAACCAGAATCCGAATCTGTTTTGCCACTTTAGGAATTTGAGTTATGGCTGGCCGGCATAACAATATATGAAGTAGGATTTCAAAGCAATTGTGAAGTTTTTCATCTGCTGATTGAGTTAACCACTCGGTGGAATAAGTTGTTTTTGTGCCATGCCATTTTCGTTCTGATTGTCTGCTAGTTATAATGGATATCAGAAGCCGTTGCAGTGGAATAATCAACATTTATTTTGGCTTCGGTCGCTGATAATGGCTGAAATTCTCACTCCATGCAACGGCTTAAGTGTTTTTGATTCAAAACGGTATCGTCAAATTATAAGGCGGCCTTAGTCGTCTCTTGTTCCATTTGATTGATTTATTTACTTACTTTCACCCTTATTTCTTTTTAGAAATAAAAAAAAAATCAACTTTGTGGTGCGTACGATGAAAAGAACGCTATTGCGGAAAGACGAGAAATTGAATTGATGCTTTAAAATCTACCTCGGTAAACTACGCCTGTCTTAGGTTAGTGCTCATCCAAACACTGGTGCTCCACAGCTCCATTAAGTCTGGCTCTTACTATTCCCAACCCAGGGCCCGGAGGAAGCTGAGGATGGTGCCTCTCTCAGGGGGTTTGAAAAGCCTTGGAGGGTGAAGCTAAAATATTATGCCTGTAACCGGACACCCCCTCCCCATTGTCTCCTCTGCAGGGTTGCCTCCGCCGCCCCGTGCTTTAAAGAGTCCAGTGTTGACCTTGCTGACCTTGCTCCGATCTCCGAGTTAAAAGCATAATCATAACCCCCCCTCCCCCCAAGGTGGTATTTTAAAGCTCTCAATGCTGTAAGAATTATTTTGTCCGTGCTGCACTTCATCATGATGCAATTGACTTGGGAGGATTATTTCATCGTTGAGGCGAACGTAAATTCATTTTGTGCATCTGATTCTTTACACAGGGCCGCCATATCAAGCATAAGACTTCTTTTTTTGTTACTTGGATCCTTGGATTCGGGGGTAAACGGTGGAAGCTAACTGTTAGAAAATCACCTTAAAATCTGGATGAACGCATGAGTGATAAGAGAACGTGTCACCCAAGTTTAGTCATATTGCTCAGAAGACGTCATGATTGGAAAAGGATTTTTTTTTTGGATTTTCCCCCTTTTTCCTCCCCAATTGTACTTGGCCAATAACCCCACTCCTCCGAGCCGTCCCGATCTCTGCTCCACCCCCGCTGCCGATCCGGGGGCGGGAGGGCTGCAGACTACCACATGCCTCCTCCGATACATGTGGAGTCGCCAGCTGCTTCCTTTCACCTGACAGTGAGGTGTTTCACCAGGGGGACGTAGTGCATGGGAGGGTCACGCTATTCCCACCAGTTCCCCCTCCCCCCTGAACAGGCGCCCCGAATGACCAGAGGAGGCGCTAGTGCAGCGACCAGGACACATGCCCTCATCCGGCTTCCCACCCGCAGACATGGACAATTGTGTTTGTAGGGACACCTGACCAAGCTGGAGGTAACACAGGGATTTGAACCAGCATTCTCCGAACATTCTTTAATATTGCCATGGCAACTGAATAGGGGTTGGGATCAAAAGTCAATAAATTCCATTTATTTACAGCCTCGGTCTTATTTTCGTAGGTTTTGCCATCGTGCATATCACTACCGGCCTCATTGAGGAGATTTTGAATGTGGTGACCACTGCAAGACACAGCGTGGCAACCAAACACAAGCATCAAACATGTTTCAACAAGGCCAATACAACCCAATTATCTAAATCACATATTTGGAAATGAAAACAAAAGTGCATGTTAATAGTTATTACCCCGGAAATGTCCAATAATTTCTGCAAAGGTCCATCACATTGCTGAGCTACTCACTGGGTCAGCTTGCAGGGGTGATTACTTGCTGTATGTAATAGTGACCATCAGTGAACTACCTGCCCATTGCAGTTGAGAAGCCGTAGATGATGGTGAGGGGGCAACGGCCATCACAACAGAGACAGGTTGCTCATCGCTTGACGTATAAACAGAAAGTTTATGCAGCCAACCATTAAATGTATCGCCAGTGGAAACGGTCATGAATTGCTGAACTGTAAAATAGCCTAGTAAAAGTAAACAGCCACATGCCCGATGAATTTGGCCATCCCCATCTCACTGAATAATGGTTACAATTGTGATATCAATTAAGCTCGCTCGCTCTCTGTCTCTCTCTCGCTCTCTCTCACACACACACACAAACACACACACACACGCATGACATGTATATTTACGTCAAAAACTTTTGAAAATAGTTCATACTTATTAATAATTCTTCAAAAAGTCTCAACGCTACTGCAGCACCAAAGTCCACTATTTCATACAGCAGTCTTTAATGTTTGGAATTTAAACTTGAACCAACAACACATTTTAGACCTCTCGGACCTGCCTTGCGATTGCCACAATGGGCTCGTATGAGTCTTTGTTTTTGGTCCTTAATCATTTGCACATCTGTCTGAGGGTTAATGCTTTAGCTGATTTAATAATGGACCATTATGCAGCCGCTCAATGAGAACCTGATGTTAATTCGTCAGTGAGATTCTCATCGTGGCAGTATTTCCCAGCCTTGCTGAGCTAAGAAGCCGTAGACCCCTGGAAAGACAAACACACACACACACACACACACACACACACACACACACACACACACACACACACACACACACACACACACACACCGAGGCTCACTTTTATCCGGACCAGATGCTCAGCCTTCCATGTTGTATCTATCAGGAAGGAAGGATGATGTGTGCAGTTGTAGTTCTGGAGGACAAGACTTAAGGACTACAAATCCCTGACTCAAATAGCTCACACACCAGGGGAGATGCCTGCAAAACGTGTTTCGAGTTTATCCAAACACACAGTTTACCGCAAAAGCAGGAGGCTTAGACAAATTAAACGTGTACAGTATATGTCGTTCATGTGTACATGTGTGTAGCCTGTGCTCCGTGTGATTGCTCAGTGAGTGTGTGCTATGTTTGTGCGCTCTAATACTAGTGAGCTACTGCATGTACAGTCGTGACTTCAGTGTCTTTGAAATATTGTGCTGGCTTCATTTTTTTATGGCTCTCTCCCTCTGCTGCTATGGCCAGATGATCCCTGGGTCGACTGTACTCTCTTCGGGCACACCGCTCCTCCGTGTGCGTGCGTGCGTGCGTGTGTGTGCGTGCGTGCGTGTGTGTGGCCAGTGTTTGGATGGACTCCATATGGAGAGGAGGCTATAGGATTTGGGTTTGTTTCTGTGCTGCAGGCTGGCCTAAAATGACAGATTGATCCAGCTTCATCTCCGTCTCTATGTGGAGCTGCTAGGTTACAGAAACACACATTACGGACATGTAACTGTTGACCTATACCCCCCCCTCCCCTCTGTCTCTGTCTTTCTCTCAGCTCTCCTCTCTGGTGACATGAAGTCACTTGGCAGAGGACAAGTTTGTGTGACTTTGTAAACCTGAATCCAGACTTGCTGCATGTTATGCAGCTCGCATGCAAGTCTGCCAGCTTAGCAAACGCGTTGGGAATGGCTGCCTCTCTCTTTTTCTCTTCCTCCTCTTTCCTCTGTTTCTCTCTCTTAGGGGTGACGTACATGTGTTTTTCTTTAAAAAGTTAAATTTGTTACCTTTATGCCTTTTTTTTTTGGAGTTTGGCTGCTGCGGAGTGCTCTGTGAGAAAAGACTTGGACAGACTATGTGGTCACTTGTGTGTGGGAATGTGTTCTCCCTTTCTTGTGACATGCTCATTAAAAAAGATTAAAAAAAAATCCAACAAAATTCAAAGTTCTGTCTCTCCCAAGCATTTGCTGTCTGACTTAGTGCAATACTTTTTTCTTTTCTTCTTTTACCAGTCAAGTCCTCTCAACCCATCCTTCTGCAGAAGGTGGCGTGGGCTAATGTGCAGGAAAGCACACGCGTAGTCTGTGGGTGTTTGTGCTTTTTCTTCAGCTTTGTTTGTCCACTTTCCTTTGCCTGCACTAATGTGTGCTGAGTGCAGTGGGGTGTCACGTTTCCTTAGTGTTGTACTTGCAGGCTGCTGTTGCCCCACGCAAGCAGAGGCATAAATAATGCAGGGACCCTGAAGGTGACTTTGTCTCCGAGCTTAGGAGTTGAAATAATAATAATAATAATAATAATAATAAACCCTTTTTCATAGAGAAAGTTTCCTCAGTGCTCTGATGTATGATGCAACAATTAAAGATCGATTCATCACTTCTACCTTCGTAGGACGAAGTCACCAGTTCAGATGAGCTTTTGTAAACAATCATCATTCATCCACATTCACAGTGCCTTCTGGGAAGTTTTAGATTGCTGTTGAAGTTCTAGCTCCCCGTGAGAGTTTTGACAGGGATAAATTAAGTTTACCAATCCCCCCCCACACACACACACACACACACACTCTCTCTCTCACCTACCAGCTCCTGTCTAGCTGCCACGTCTTGCTGTATGGTTTGGTTGTTATTTGTTCATGGTGGGAATGGTAGGAACAGTTTACCCAGCCTAAAAGTTATAGTGCTTTTCAGAATCAGGATCAGAAGTTCTTTTGTTGCCATGTGCATTACGTACAACAGGAATTTAGCTTGGCGGTGTTGCTACGGCACAGTTTCGAGTGCAAGAAAAATATTGTCCTCTGAATCTACTACTACTACTACTACTTTTGGCTGCTCCCATTAGAATAAAAAATACTGTTAACATGATAAAAAAAAGTTAAATTTTTGTTTAATAAAATTGAAATTAAAAAAAAAGTAATGTTTAAAATACTGTCTTCTGAATAAAATATAAATAAAATAAAATGAGTATGTGAAAAAGATATATAAATACACAAACAGATCAGCAAAAAGTAAGTCTGTCAATGGGGCGCTGGGGCACAGGGGGCCTGTTGATTAATTGGGGGGGGCCTGTTAATTAGTCGGGGGGGACAGTGGACCTATTGATTATTCTGACTGCAACAGGGAAGAAACTCTTGTTATTATCGGTTAAAAAGTGAGTAGACGCATCTTCACCAACACTTGTTTGGGACTAACTTTTTGGAAATTAAGCATACACACATGCACATGTAGAGCTTACGTTGTAGGAAATCTTGGTTGTTTGTTACTGGCTGCTTCGTGTGTATATGTTTGTGTGTGCCTGTGTCTGTGCATATGCAAATGTGTTCTCATGTGCTTATTACAAATATGGCCAGAAGACAATAATCACATAATCAGGTATGCACATGTGCACACACACACACACACACACACACACACACACACACACACACACACACACACACACACACACACAATATTAGTCACTGCTTTTATACTTCTAGAATGCAATAAGTCCTAAACAGAGGAGGTTTGAAGGTGGCATCGCTGGTTGAATCTGTGTTTCATAGCCGATGGCAAAGGTGTAGTCTCGGAGGTCAAAGTTCACAGTCTAATGGCTGCGTCTAAGCTCTGCTCTCAGACAGTGAAAGCCTGACGTCTGGACAATGTAATCGTCTCAGTAAACATTTGTCAGCCTTAAATTGGGGTTTCGGGCAGATTTGAGAAGATTGCTCCTTTGCACAGCACGGCAATGAGAAGATTCAGAAAAGTAAGTTTCGTCAGTACATAATAAGGTGGATTAAAAAAAAAGTGAACCTATCCTTTAAGTCAAAAGATGTGTTTACCACACTCCTAAAAACAATGATTACATTACAGCAGTAGAGCGCAGGAACAGCTCTTCATTCATCAGCTTCATATTGTTTCTCTCTCTCTCAGACCCCTCGGTGCAGTCTTATCACATTTGCTCAGTTTACAAAGCAACCTTGCTGATAGCATCTTCAGGTGATAATGGGCATGATCACATCTCATCCGGCCTGTTTCTGTCCTGTGAACCTGCGGTTTGTCAAGTTGCAAAAAATGCATCCTTCATAGGTGTAGTAGTCTGCAGGGCTTTCTATTAAGGGATATCTTTACTTCTCCACATTCTTGGAGGTTAACTGATGCCAAGAGTAATGATAAGCTTGTCTGTGTTTGTGTTACCTTTGCTAAGAAGCACAACGGTTCCTTGTCTTCCTGGCCCCTTCGACAATTTGTCTGCAAGGCTAAAGTCTGCACACTTGTCTCCCAGTGAGCACACGTCACAACAGCACTTGTGAGTGCAAAATGTGGTGAATTCAATTATCAATGGATTTGTCATGGTAAGCAAATTCGCATATGGGTGCAGCGAACTTACTCCCTCGCGTTGACTTCAGATTTGGTGCGCGTTGACATGCAAGTTTGCGCTGTTGACCAGTGACAAAACTGCTTTGACTGTGTTGACCTGTGATGGAGCAGCCCCTAGGTAGACTGAAGAAAGGGAGCTAACATTTTAGCAGTGTATAATCATCCAATTTTATACTGCTGTGCTCTGCCAAGACATAAATTGCTACGCAAAAGAAATACGCAGCATGAGTCGACGGTGTAAGTATGTTTCGTTTGTGTTGGCGTAGACATCTGGTCCTGCCTATATGGCAAGGGAACACAAAGGAATTTGGCCCTGCAGATTTCTAGCATGGCCGTAGCCTCGCTGTCCCACCCAAAGAGATTACAGAGGTACATTTTGTGCGACTCCATAAAGTTTTGACCCCGACGTGATTTGAACACGCAACCTTCTGATCTGGAGTCAGACGCGCTACCGTTGCGCCACGAGGTCTGGCTGCATAAGTTATTTGAGATGCTTGTCCACCCTCCCATGTGTGCCCCTGGGAATGGCAGCACTTGCCAGTGAGTGTGGCGCTCAGAAAACACATGCAGGCATATGGTTTCTCTCCGTTGCTTTCTCTCACACACAGTCTTTGACACTCGCTCTCATTCACACCCTCCTCTCCCCTTCCTCACTCACACTGCTACCTTGAGGGTGTCTTTGTGTGGTCTTGCACAGGAACAAGCTACCCGCTCCAATACAAAGAGTCAGATAATGAGGTGAAGAGAGCTATTGTCTGGAATTGTGTTGTGTTGTATGTGTGCGTTGTGTTGTGTGTGTGTGCGCGCGTGCACGCTCCTCCTCCGCCACCTCCCTTTTCACAATCAGATAAGCAGATGCCTGGCGCCCGGCAGAACTAGAGCGGTGACACCAGCGGAGGTGGCGGTGTGTCACTCCTTCTATCAATGAAGCCCTGGAATGACTCAACAGGCCACTAAGACAAAAAGAAACAGCAGGACAGTCTTTTTATTCTACTCTTAAAAAATGTCCCAACAAAGTGAGAGTATATATCACGAACACATTATTTGTCATTTCATTTCATGCACTTGCACACACGAAATGAAACGCAACATCGTTGCCCACAGTAGTGCAACACAAAGACAAAAACACACATCCAAAAACTACAAGAACACCTATATACAAACTAACGTATCCAAACTAAAAAAATAAATTAAAAAAATCACTGTCCAGAGAATGAACACCAGCCAGGATGACTGTTGGAACTGCCAGTCTGCATGGGCTAGCAGTTAGCGTAGCCTGCCCTGCTTCCAGGTCCTGTCAGACCGCCCTCAGTGTTTCTTCTTCGGGCACAGCTCCGGGCAGGGCCGTGGTCCCATGGCCCACAGGATACAGCAGACCAAGCTCTCCCAGCTGATCCAGCGCCAGCTCTCCCAGCCATCAAACAAAAGACAAACTCAGACACAGACACTGCATGGACGGTACTGGGTGAGGCCGCCGCAAACGTGAATTCGCACCATCATCTTCCCACACTAGTACTGGTTGAGGCTGCTGGACTGGACATTGGACTGTCACTAGATTTTCTACTTATCCATTTGGCTTATTCATTTCTGATGTTGTGGGAAAATCTGGCTTCTGTTTCATGGAAAAGCGTTGATGACTGAGGACGTAGGTGAGAATGTCCATTCAGAAGGTGCCTTTTTTTTTCAGATCTGCAGTGAAATCCCAGTTTGTTTGCTCTTACTTCACATATTGGCATTGTATAGCTATTCCTGCATGACTGATGATGATCTACACAGACATGTTAAAGAAATGCTGAAATGAAAAACAAGATTTCTCGTCCATTAAGCCAATTATCCATGCTTGAATGCAGCTCTATTTAACAATATACTCAAAAAAAAAAAAGTAGGACATTTTCACACCGCCTTGCATTTATTTCTTTGTCTTTCTGGATTTTATTTTGTTGCTTGGGTTACCAGCTGTGCACCAAATCCAAACTCATAATATCAAAGGGATCTGTATCCACCCCCTAAATAATTTTTCAAAACGTTTGTCATTGTCCATCGAGTTTGATAAGAGAAATTGGTTCAACATTATGTCTTTAAACGCTCACCCCTCAAAAACCTTCCCTTGGCCTAAAGTCTCCTAGTTGACAATCCATTTGGTTGGATTTCGTTCAACTCAAGGAAACAGGAATTTTTGCAAGTTTGCTTTAATCTTCTGTTTTGACCCGGCATACAAAGTGCAGAAGAAAGCACCCTAAAAAAGCCTCCTCAGCTTTTCTTTAAAAAGCATGTTTAAACATTACGTTTTTTCAGTGCAAGTGGGAAAGGAAGGACTGGCTTATGGCAAAGGGCCGTAGCAAGATTTCAGCCACAACTAAATGGTACACATCTTGGCCCACTGTGCGGATGCAAGGCCTCCTGTGGTGCTAGATGCCTTGTGTTGGCATTTAATGTTCAGCTGTATTTGCTGCTGTGTGTAGATGTGATGAGATCGCCGGTACAAATTTTCCTCGTTACTCTTATGAGCAATTTCTGGCTTAATTTGCATGCTGCATTGATACCACTCAGTGTGGTACAATCCCGCTTCATTATCAGCTTCATTAACATCCATATTTGCAGCGTTGCAGTGGGCAAGGGGAAGCTTCAAGTGACTTCCCTGGCTATGTTTTGCTCTATTGTCCCTCTCGAATCCTTGTAACTACCTGGTAAGGGGTTCATGATTCATTTTTATCCAAGAAATAGGGACATGCTTGTCTGAAAATGAAGATACTTTTCATTTCAAAGGACAAAAAGTTTCACCGAATTTATTTTTTTATATGCGAGGCTTCCATCTGACAGCAGTGATGTGATAGCCAGGGTCTTTCTGTACAGTACATCACTATGTGTCGTCATTGTGTGGGTGGTCTGTGGTCTATGTTATGACAGGGCTGCTTCACCATGGGGTTTTTGGTAATAATATGCTCAGGTGCTTAGTATTTCCCCTCTCTGTGCAACACACTACTCCACTTTCTTGTGCAACGTAGACTTACACGGCCCAGTTCATGGTCTGTGCTAGGGCTTGGTGATATGGACAAAACCAAATACCCTGATATTTTTGGACCAGGTACCTCGATATCGATATTGTGACGTTATTGTGGGGATGACTTTACATAATCAGATTTTTGATAAATAATCAGTACAGTCTCCCTGCCTGCCGCCTAGCGACTGCTGGGTTAGGCTCCAGCATCCCCGTGACCCTGAGAGCAGGATAAGCGGTTTGGATAATGGATGGATGGATCATCGGTAAAGCCTATATAATAAGTAAGTGGGTAAAAGGCAAATAACATAACAGCTAGAACAGTCTAATAGGTTCAGAAAATTACATCTCATTACTGTAATGCAACCTTTAAAACCAGAAGACAACACATATACCATATCACAATATTAGGATATCCAAAATCCCAGATGATATCTAGTCTCATATCACAATGTCAATATAATATCGATATATTGCCCAGCTGTAGTCTGTGCTCAGAAAAATATCTTTGAAAAGATAAACTGAGGACATTAAAAAAATGAAATCATAATCTGGGAGTGCTGGATAACAGCACCACCAGTATTAGTAGTGATTCAATGTCTTGCACATAAATGCTTGAGATGGTCAGTGTGCTGAAGATGGGCCTTTATGACCGATATGCAAAGTCAAGAGCCCACTTTCGGCTCAGTGTGAAAAAGTCAAAGATCTCCGCATTACAAAAATTGTATGGGTATAGGAAATAAAAGAAAGTCACGCAGAATAAAAGTGATATCAGAAAGTTTACATTCAGGATCATTCCTTAGTAGAAGCAATGTTGGATTAAGAGCTGACCCCACATCCGGCTGTTGGTTTAGTCAGCAGTTATACCAGTGACACGTTGAACTGTATCAACTCAAACCTCTCTCTCCCACTCAGTCTTTTACCACAGACTGATATAATTGGCTTTATAACAATGTACTTTTTGTTAGCAGGCTGTTCTTTCTCTGGAGCCGGAGCATAGTCTGCAGTAGCCACTGTATGGCATTTGCTTCGGTGGTAATTATTGCCTTTATTTAAGCAGCACTATACATTTATGGAACGAAATATCAAGTGAATATTGAGGGGGGGGGTTAGAAGATGAATTCCCTTCCCTTGTTACTGGTTTGCAGTTAGGCATGGCTAAGCAAGGACATTAATGACGTCATTAATATCGGCCCAGTCATATTTAGGAGAAAGATGATTGACGCAGCTATCCGGCCAAGTTGACTTCACAACACTTACTGTCGCCCCCCCCCCCCCCATGGGAAAACAATGCTCTGCACTTTTCTTTGCCTTTAGCTAGATTGAGAATTCAAATTAGCCTGACATGGTTTGAAAGCTACTGTGTTAAGCTAACTTGCAGACGGGTACACCGCCCGAATCGAATCTGTATTAAGCACGGAGTGGATAAGTAGCTCAAAAGTGTAGTATAGCAAAGCTAATGCTAACCTTTTCATGTAAGTGAGTGAAAGATGCTAAACACCTAGCTTCTTAGTCTGGGCGGTATAGTTCAATAAGAATACACGTGTGGTCTACCCTCGTCTGCTAGTTAGCTGATTCAGAGTGCGGACGGAGTGCAGCAGGTGCTCACGGTGTAAAATGCTTTCTTTGTGATAAATAAACGAACTGTTTCTGATACACAAAAAAAATGTGTCAGGCGTGATACAAGTGTAATAATTGGAGGTCCCACCGAGATTTGCAAGTTTATCACGGAGGAAGATTTGAAACACGACGGACGCGGTCGAGATGGCACCTGCGTGTGAGCAGTTAGCTTGGCTAACGTTAGCAAGTAAGCTAGCGTCCTGCCAGAGCCTGGCTGAGGCACGTTTTGTTGTTTTACAGGTGTTTTCGTCGAGTGTAAGTACACAAAATATCGTATTACACCGTGTATGTGAGTGTTGCAGTATTACACCGTGTATGTGAGTATTGCAGTATTACACCGTGTATGTGAGTGTTGCAGTATTACACCGTGTATGTGAGTGTTGCAGTATTACACCGTGTATGTGAGTGTTGCAGTATTACACCGTGTATGTGAGTATTGCAGTATTACACCGTGTATGTGAGTATTGCAGTATTACACCGTGTATGTGAGTATTGCAGTATCACGGGCAGAAACAATGTGAACGTACGGGATAGAAGCCATCGAGCATTAGTGAAACATGTGGGATTGCTAAGTGAAAACAGACAAATTGAGAACAATTTTAATGGGATGTTGTAAGTACAGGTTACCCCAAAAAAGTCTCCGGAGGAGATGGTGAAGTAATTGAAAGCGCTTTGATTGGCTGTTTGCAGCTAGAAAGGCGCTATATAAAAATGCAACTTGACACGTGCTGGTTGCAACACTATATCGAAACTTGGGATATTTACTCTTAAATCTCAGTTTTGTCCAAACAAAGTGAAAAAAAATCCATGAATTTTACTAGATTATGTTGAAATCATTGTAGTTATTCTAGGATTAAAAAAAAGATTTAATACATACATGATTTTTTTTTACAGTTATTAAACATGTATTGATCTCTTTTAACCCATTTGCAGCCATTTACTGCAAACAGGGAGAACATATGTATTCTGAGTAACAAGCAAATATATCATCTCATATATTCTATGTTTTTTTCAGTAATACCTGCGGTACGTGGACCCTCTACTACCAATCACGGTGCATGCAAACGGCTATTCAGAGTGATGCCTTAGAAGAACCATTTCTGGTTCCAAAAGAAAACTAGGAACAAGGTTCCTTTTGCACTTTTTTTTAGAGACCTGCATTGTGGTTTTGTTTATCTGCCCTTCTCTAGCCTCAGTTACAATTGAACAATAGATACGGTGGAAGGTTTTAGTTATTTTCCCTATTTATATCATCACTCATCATCCATTAACTAAGAATTAGAATAAGAAATATCTTACGTATTATAAAAGGTTGTTCATGGAACCAGAAATGGTTCTTACATTACATTACATTACATTACAGTCATTTAGCCGATGCTTTTATCCAAAGCGACTTACAATAAGTGCATTTAACGTAGGAAATCAGGAGAACTATTCATCGTTAGAGGTCATAAGTGCATCTTCTCTCTAAACAAGCATCTAAGAGCAAAACCAGTGCTAATGTAAAAGCAAAAGAAAGAAATTTGTTTTTCTATGGCATCACTCCATGTGCAAATTCTGAATTAAAAGACAGTAACTCAACCAAAAACATTAAACTGTAAACACTGAAATATGATGGGAGCATGGACTTTCAAGAGTCAAAAAGTGAATACATGATAATAATAATGACTATACTTTTTAGAGATGATCAAATCCCCCAACTGTTTCATCCTAGAGCTCAGTGGAGACAGCTCGAGGGACACTAGAAGTAGGCCTAACGTAGGACCCCTGTGATGGTTTTGTCAGCTGCATGGCTAATATGCCTGGCTGCATCTACCCGGGGGGTCTCTCTTTGGAGAAATTCAGTGGTTTTCAGTAACCAAGCCCTCTGCGTCTGCATGTGCGTGCCAGTTAAGACCTCGGTTTTACTCCAGAGGGTTCAGGGTTGACTCAGAAAACTCTAATTCCGTCTGAATCCCGGTGTCAAAGATGTACACTCCACTAATACCGACGTAATGAGTAGTCCTTGTACATAGAATACTTACAGAAGTTGATTTTGGCTGTACGGTGTATGTACAGTTCTGTCATTTTACTCGAGTCAAATCTGAATGATGTTCGTCAAACTCTAATATTGCCCTTCGTCTTGAGCTTGTCTCTTATATTTATAAGCTGTTGGCCTTCATCTGTCTGGCTGATGTCACATCTCTCAGCAACATATTTCATCTCTGTAAGCCTGCTGTTGAACTAGTCTGCTCGTGGATGAAGCTCATGTTCAATACACATGTAGCTTGTCAATGAGGTTCCCCCCCCCCCATTTAATGCTGAGGGTCACAACTACTGGACCTGGAAAAATTCTGCTCCGACCTTCTCTCTCTCTGGATGTTGAGTGGATGTGTAGTGGTGTTGTCGTCTACTTTTGGCAGTTGCTAATCTTTCTCTCAAATCACACCAAATTCAAGTGACCTAGAAGTTTGGCATCTCCGTAACGTGATGTTTATGGGGAATCAGTGTTAAAAGGAGCATTATATTGTTGTTAAATTGATGTTATAAGCATTGAATGATGTCTTCTATCAATCTTCTTCTTTCGGCTTGTTCCCTGTTTCTCAGGGGTTGCCACAGTGGATTTTTGCCCTCCGTAGCTTTCTGTCTGACGCTTCCTTCTCCCGCAGTCCAACCCTCCTCATGTCCTCCTCTATCTGGTCTCTCCATCTTTTCCTTGGTCTTCCTTTTCTTTTGCCAGGTATTTCCATGTCCAATACCTTCTTTCCTGTATAGTCTATGCCTCCTCTCTGTACATGTCCAAACCATCTCAATCTTGTCTCTCTCAACTTCTCATCCATTCCTCTGATCTTGAACATAGCTCTCACTTCTTGTCTTCTATCGATGTCTTCTATCAATAATGCATCATGTTCTTCCGCTCCGGAGTTTATTTAATGAGTTAATTAGAATTATTAAATTATTAAATGATTAAAATCTGGCCCTGGATTGGCTGGGAGAGCGGGGCGGGTTAAGCTAACTGCTAGCCCATGCAGACCGGCAGTTCCGATAACACCGAGGGCGGTCTGGCCTCATCTGGCGTTGACTGTGTTGTTTTTGATGACGTCGTGAGGAGTGCGGGGAGGTGTGTCAAGGGTGTCTGGCTGGGAGAGCTGGCACTAGATCGGCTGGGAGAGCTGGGTCTGCTTCGTGCGGTGTGCCCGGGGACCACGGCCCCTGCCTGGAGCGATCTGACAGGACGTGGAAGCGAGGCGGGCTAAGCTAACTGCTAAGCCATGCAGACCGGTGGTTCCAAAAGTCATCCTGGTTGGCGTTCGTTCCCTTGGAAAGGGATTTTTCATTTTTTTGTTTAGTCTGGATATGTGTTAGTTTGGATGTGTGTATTCTTGTAGTTTTTGGATGTGTTTTTGTCTTTGTTTTGTACTGCTGTGGGCTGGGGGAAACGGCATTTCGTGACAAAGTGTTCCTGATTCCTGAGAATAAGAAGCGACTCATTACAAAATCAACACTAACACCAAATGTCTGTAATTCTCTGATATCTTTTTTTTTTTTTTTTGGTCTTTTGGGAAAATACCTGGAATGCCAGTCATGGTTTTTACCATTTATAAACTTAGAAGGAGTTTATAAAAAGGGGATAAATACCACACAATCATTCATGTCATGATTTGGGCTATTTTTGTTGGTGTACCACAATAGATTGCATGACAACAGGGCTTTGCTTGAAGGCATTCAACCACAGACTGTAAGAAGGGATGTTTTTTGTTTTTTCTGTTTTTTTAAGGAAAGGACGGGGCTGAAGAAAGAAAGAGAGGAACAGAGTGAAGGGGGCAGACACAGATAGAAAAAGGAGAGAAAGATACGCATAGCCTCCAAATGAGAGGAGATTCTTTCCTAACATGGTCATGGAGGACGGGGAGAAGTCCGTGAACCTAGCGGTTTCTCTCTCTCTCTCTTTTTTCTTTCCTCTTTTCTGACTGCGGCATGCTTCATTGCCTGTGGGTTATGATGAAGGGAAAGCCATACAGTGAGGGGGGAGGAAGGGAAGGATGAGGAGAGATAGAGTAGCAAGGCGACAGTGGAGGTCATGCAAGCGATGAACTGATAGAGGGCTGGGGGGGGGCATTTTTGTCATTTATGCGCGATGACGAAGACCAAGTGTCGAGATTAAATGAGCGTATTGTGTCCCGTGGAGGCCTTCTTACATCAACATTCGTTCACTCTTATGTTGCAACACACAGCGCGATGAATAACGGCTTCGCCCAAATGGATATGTTGTCAACCTTCCAGCTGGGGATGACAGCATTTTGCAAAAGCTACACCATTGTGCCAGTTCATGACCATGTCAGTGCCGTGTGCGCCAGTTCACTGGATCATTGCCCGTGCACCACATAATCACACGGGAGATTATAACGGCTGATTACTGAGGAGACCGCTAATTCCACTGGCCTGTTAATGTTAGAGCTACTGTATCTGTCACTTTACATCACGCCAAAGTGTCCATGTTACACAAAAAGTTGATCTCATTACTCAACCAATTCTCTCTCTCTCCTCCCCTCCCCTCCAGGACCCTAGCTACTGGATCCAGGTCCACAGGTTGGAACATGGAGACGGCGGAATCCTAGACCTGGATGATATACTGTGTGATGTGGCAGATGATAAGGACCGGGTAAGTTGTGTGTGTGTGTGTGTTGGGGGGGGCAGTACACCGTTACCCTGTTGGGGTATGATGTGGATAAGAAAAGTCTTTGTCAGAGAGCGTTCATTCATTTGGCCTGATGTGGTTTGATCTCTGTAGCCCAGCAGAGTGGGTTTAGGTCTTAATTAACAGGGAGAAGTCAGGGGCTGAAAAAAAAAGACCGGGCATATTTACCTCACAAACAATAGACCCTTTTTCTGGTCCCTGCACTGGTTTTTTTTTTTTTGGGGGGGGGCATTCTGGAGTTGCTTTCATATAGTTCCCTATCGTCCCAATTTTTCGTGTTACACGTGATCTGCTGAGTGGAGCAACAATCTAAGAACTTGTTTTGTCTGGTTTGATTTTACTCCAGCACTTTCTCTTTCCTCATGTTCTGCATAAAGTTCCTTCAGCCCGCATGTTTGGTCCAGTAGGATAATGATGAATTCTCTTGGTTTTATCTGCAACATCAGTTTCGAAGTTTTATTTATTTATTTTTCATGCATGCGGTTCACATCTCATTCTGTCCCGTATTTACATTTTATTTTTAGATATTGAAGCTAGTGCTCTTATCAGGAGCCAGCAGATGGCTGTAGATGAAATCAGTGCTGTAGTTGTTGTGGGGCTGCAAACTTTTGACCCTCTGCTTTGTGAGATGGTCCATGCCATTATTGTTAAATAAATTGTTTTTGAAATGGCTAAATTTAAGCAAGCCCAGTCATAAGCTTTGTGCCTGAGGCTTTGGAAGTACAAACGTTCTCGACGCTACGTGCTAACTGATTTCACCTGGCTGGTTTTACTGTCATGCCATTACAAAACAGTAAACCTCTGGACACTACCACATACTTGGTTTGATCATTACAGCCTGTTGGCAGCTCTTCACAGCTCTCATAGCTGTGGGAGGCTGAAAGCCTAATGATCCGTGGCCCGCAACATCCTCCTCCTTGGCTCGTCTTTGGTGTGTGTGTGTGTGTTTGTGTATGTGTGTGCTGTGTGTGCGCTTGCCTGCTAAGTCAGGCCCCTTAACACCCCACGCAGAGCATATGCCCATTATGTGTGTGTGTGTGTGCGCGCCCGCTCATACCCTTGCACCCTCCTTTGTCACAAACAGCATGATATCCCACTATCAATCTCAACTACTGTAGTCACCGTAAATGATTACCCACAACCCACTGTGCACTTCCTGTGGGATAAGTGTTGTGTGAGTGACTACATCTGAGTCACTCGTTGGTGAGCGTTCTGCATGCTTCAAACGACCTAGTTGGTACGAGTCATCGTCCAAACATTTTGGGCAGCAAAGTCATGCATGTGTTTGCTGAATGGCTAAACTCGACAGTGTGGGGAAAAAACCTGTCCATCCCAGTGAGGGGTGAGATTATAATCAGGAAGTGTTTGTAATGGTGACGCAAAGACTCAAACAAAATGCGCGTAAAGGCAAAATGTTATACGAGAGTTTTTCTCTGAAGCTGTTCATGGTGAGCATTTGCAGACCACTGGAAGCCCCGCCCATTTTCACAACCAAGCACACCCGGTTAGTCGCTGCAGAAATTGGCCGTAGACTTCAGAAAGTCACTCATCCATCCGTTATCCAAACCGCTTATCCTTACTCAGGGTCGTAGGGATGTTGGAGCCTATCCCAGCAGTCATTGGGCGGCAGGCGGGGAGACACCCTGGACAGGCTGCCAGTCCATCACAGGGCCCACACACACACACACACACACACCACACACACACACACACACACACACACACACACACACACACACACACACACACAGACAATTTAGTATGGCTGATTCACCTGACCTGCAAGTCTTTGGACTGTGGGAGGAAACCGGAGCACCCGGAGAAAACCCACGCAGACACGGAGAGAACATGCAAACTCCACACAAAGGACGACCCGGGACGACCCCTGAGCTTGGACTACCATGGGGCTCGAACCCAGGACCTTTTTGCGGTGAGGCGACCACGCTAACCACTGCACCACCATGCTGCCCACTTCAGAAAGTCAGATTTGGAAAATTACAAAAACTTTTGGATGCACCCCCCTCCCCCCAATTGATATGTCTAACAGGAGCGTTTGGATGTTATTTTACATTAAGAATGTTGTTTAAAGCGTGCAGCGGCGCTATCTCTTCAGGTGTTGATAAGATGGAAAACTTGAAATGGTTATCACTGTGTGTCTGTCACCTCTGATTAATCCTCACTTTGTTTTGCGTCACGTGTTTGAACAGAGCTGCGTTACTCAAACGATGGTGAAAGGTATGGGTCTGGTCGGCAGCTGTTATCTCTGACTCATATGACGCAGCATGGCAGGGCCCTCAGGATGTCTTGGATCTGGGAGCCATGGTTAGGGAAATTTGAATCGTAGTTTCCCAGGAACAACATGTGCTGTTTGCTGCTTTCACGGGTTGAATGATAAATTGTTAAAGGCTGACCCCAATTTTAATTGGACGTGTCAGGAATTTCTGGGCAGGTGCACTTGTTTATACATGCACCTGTGTAGTATTGAGTGATATAACCGAGGGTCTGTTAAAGAAAAAATGTAAATACATTTGTAAGTAAGAAATTGTCGCATCCTCCATGCTGTTCTGTTTCACCCTCAGAAGGAAACCGGTTAGTTTTTACGTAGATTTTTTTTTCATCCAAATGTTATTGTTGTTAAGTTGACTTTATTTAGGTTTCGTTATGTTTTCAGACAAACGTCTTTCTGAATTCTTTAGCGATGCAAAGGTCAATTTTGTCATGCCAATGAAGCACACTGAAATCGAAAATTTGCAATCGAGAGAGAGAGAGAGCGAGAGACAGAGACACACACACACACACACAGTGTGAGCATATGTTTGTCCAAGTGGGCATATATTTTACGTGTGTGTGTGTGTGTGTGTGTGTGTGTGTGCTTATATTCTACATGCACACCACATTTAAGCCCAATGCAGGTAGGTTATGTGCCGGCTGCCATGGTTACGATCAGCAAATGAGAGCAGCTGTGTTGCACCTGCTGTCACTGCCTCCCCCTACCTGCCCTTTCCCTTCCTCCTCCCTTCCTCACGCTGACCTCAATCATCTTCTTCTACGCTTTTATTTTCTCCCATTTCCTCTCCTCTCTCCTCCTCCAATTTCCCCTCGAGAATGAATAAAGTATTCTGATTCTGATTCTGGTTCTCTCTCATCCTGTCCTCGCCTTCGTATCGGCTTCATCCCTCTTTGCCCTTCTCTTCCCCTTCTTCTTTTCTTCCCCTCACATCTGTCTTCGCTTCCATCTGAGACGGTGGACGGCGGCAGTAGCAGCACAGCGGTAACACATGTAACACAACGTGTTACACGTCACTGTTGGAAAACCTGTTTCTCTTAATGGCATGGGTTATGTAAACAACACGGCACAGCAGCACAAACGCCGCTATAGAAATGGGATTTACTGCACAGCCCCAGAGGTGTGGTGCAGCCCGTGCTGGCGGTCTGTCTTCATAATAACATTATTATAACGCTTACCACCGTGTGAATCTCACCACAGTGTTTGGGTGTATAACAGAGACTGTATACTGAATTGTGCCCCGGCCTCGATAAAGATCCCTGTGTAGACATGGATGGCCAGACAGCCGGTCTGCTGACGAAGTGAAGCGGGATGAAACTGAGCGTGTCAGTAAGGTGTGAGGTCAGCTGTGTGCTATAATCGAAAAGGTTGGCCAGTATATCTGTGTAGCGTGAGGACTGTGGGTGACTTAAGAGCTGAGGTTACCTTACTACCGCGGTAAGGCCTCAAGGTGTGTGTGTGTGTGCATGTTTGTATTTGTATATACAGTGCCAGTGTAAATCCAGTTTCTCCAGTTCTCTCTATCAACACGTGCTTCTCTGTCTGTTTCTCTTCCTGCGCCATCCACAAACAGACGTCCTGCCAGATCAAGTCAACACTGAGAGAACCTGAAAGGAACCTGTTAGGCTTTCTATATATCCTGTGCATTTCGGAGCAATCGGACCACTTGGTAGTCTTGAAGCCAAAGCACCCTAACTGTACATTTCACGCCGTCTCTATTTATCCAACGTTGCTTGCTGTTTTCTGAGAAGCATTTGAAAAGCAAGCCTGTTAAGATTTAAAGTGTTGCGTTGTGCTTTTGTTGAATACGATCGACTTGAATTGTTTTTTGTCTTTTTATGGTTTATTTATTGCGTTTTGGGGTTTCGCCAGTGTAAACCATGTGATCACACTTTCTCGTCTACTTTTCCGCTGTCTCTCCACTATTTCCTAAACAAAGAAGCTCTTTTGTCCTCATCCGCTTTTCCAAATGTGTTCTCCGTGCAGTGCTCGCTCTCTATTAAAACCTCTGACCTTGACATTTGAAGACACGGCCCCCTTGACTTGCAGACATATGCTAGAATAAGGGTTCTAGTTTGTGCTGCCTGTCATCATCATCATCATCATCATCATCATCATCAGCGGTCACTTGGGGTCGAGTATGACTGTCCTAGGTCCTAGTGGGTATCCTTGCAGGAGGACGCCTGCATGTGACAGCTTTTTATGTGGAGAGGCTGATGCACCTGCAGCCACCACACAGTCCTTGGTAGGGGGGTGGCCAGAGTCCAATAGCATGGAGAACCATGACGATTGGGGACCACCCTCTGTTGCAGCCTTCATCCGCTTTCACTGCCGTTGTGACCTGGAG
This sequence comes from Lampris incognitus, assembly GCF_029633865.1. Classification (NCBI taxonomy): domain Eukaryota; kingdom Metazoa; phylum Chordata; class Actinopteri; order Lampriformes; family Lampridae; genus Lampris; species Lampris incognitus. Next base: position 22,074,776 of record NC_079229.1, on the reverse strand, counting down.
ACATCTTCCACCTGTTCAGCCGTTGAGGTCTTTGTTGGATCGCACTTTGTCTGGAACCTCCCCCTTGACCTCTCCACCTTGGGTGACCCTACCAGGAGCCTTGGGTGACCCTACCAGGAGCCAAGCTCTGGACGGTGTGGCTCTTGGGATCACTGGTACACACAAGCTTCTCCACCACGACAAGGTGGTTATCCAGGAGAAGCATCATGCAAGCCCTGTTTTTTCCAGACCTGGCTCCTTAAAATGGGTTCTATAACATGCTCACACACACACACACACACACACACACGCACACACACACGCACGCACGCACACACACACACACACACACTTGAAAAACATTGGCATTTGCCCGTCGCAGCCTCACAGCATCTGGCAGAATGTCTCTGATGAGCACAGATGTGACACAGCAGTTTGAGTCTGTCTGGTGCAAGCCTTCTGGAAGCAAGCTGGCCAGCTGTTTGTTGAAAGACAAGGGTTCAACACTTGTACACATGTGGCTATCCAGAACCTGTGGGCTGGTGTTCGGTCAAGGGAAATGCCAGAGAAAACTGTGTTTTAGTGCAGACACTTCTGCATTCAAATATCTGTCGTCATTTAACCAACCAGCCACTACAAGAAGACCATAGGGGGGAAAAAATGCAAATCAGGATGTGGGAGTGATGGGAAAAAAAATCAAACCAGACGAACTTGAGTAATCTACACTTTTTAGAGGGATCGGCTAACCCTGAAGAAACAGTGTGGTCTGATAGCCACCATGGGAAGCAGAGAGGAGCAAGACAGACCTGTTTGGATGATGTCATTTGGAGGTGCCAAGACAGCACTAAAACCTGATCCAGTTTGTCGCTATAAGTTGTATTCATGTATCTAATAAACTTGTGTGGTAGGTTGTTTAATTTAGCCTCCTGATTTTACGACACACAGGGTTTTCCGTGTGCTGTAAAACCAACAGCGGTCCCCTTACGCCGACATTCAAATAGGCTGGAGTGTGGCAGTTGAATGTCAACAGAGGTGTAGACAGCTAGAGCAGAGTCAAGTGGACTGAATGAGTGTGTGTGTGTGTGTGTGTGTGTGTGTGTGTGTAGTTTAGCGGAGGTAATGGGTGCTGTTCGTCATTTATCTTAAAAGTTTCAATCATCGCTTGAAACTCGTATCTGGGGCAGTGCTTTTCTGAGCCGTTAGATGTGGAGGCGTATGTTTGTGTGTGTGTATGTGTGTGTGTGCGTGCGTGTATGCATGTGTGTCTGGTGTTTGTGATACTTGGCTCAGGCTCAACGTTGGTTCATAGTATCTCTCAATGATTCATTGGCTATCAAAAAAGCTGCATGCCGGAGCCTGTTAGTCTTAGCTGCACAGACCTTTTCATGCGTGGTTGATGTCAAGATTTCTGTCCCGGGCCTGTTTTTGTAGGGTACATGTCCTTTTGGTTCTGCAGATGATTTGTTTTGGTTCCACTTTTGGTTCTGCGTTGGGTGGTAACAAAAAAAAAAAAAAAAAAGCTATCCATATTGTTCTACAATACGGATAGCTTTGTGTGTGTGTGTGTGTGTGTGTGTGTGTGTGTGTGTGTGCGTGTGTGTGTGTGCGTGTGTGTGTTTGTGGAACAGGCGGCACTGTGGCGCAGTGGGCGGCACTGTGGCGCAGTGTTGAAATGGCACGGTGGCGCAGTGGTTAGCGCAGTCACCTCACAGTAAGAAGGTTCTGGATTCGAGTCTCAGGGTAGTCCAACCTCAGGGGTTGTCCCGGGTCGTCCTCTGTGTGGAGTTTGCATGTTCTCCCCGTGTCTGTGTGGGTTTCCTCCGGTTGCTCCGGTTTCCTCCCACAGTCCAAAGACATAGAGGTCAGGTGAATCGGCCGTACTAAATTGTCCCTAGGTGTGAATGTGTGTGTGTGTGTATGTCGGCCCTGTGTGATGGCCTGGCAGCCTGTCCAGGTTGTCTCCCCCGTCTGCCGCCCAATGACTGCTGGGATAGGCTCCAGCATCCCTGCGACCCCAAGAGCAGGATAAGCAGTTCGGATAATGATGAATGAATGTATTGTAGAACACGATCTTGATTTCTAAGCTAACTATGGTCCTGACACTGCTGCTGAATGTATGTCAAGCAAATATGTCAGTCCAGTGTGAGTTACTCCACGGTTAATATTTGTCTACAGCGGTGTGTATAATGAAGCAGCCCTTCCAGGTTCTCCTCTCTGAGATCTGTCTGCTTGTGTTCTTTCCGACACACTTCACTACTCTGTAAGAGTTTGAGTTTTTCCATGCCTCCGAGATATTGCTTTAGCCAGGTCTGCACAACTTGTGGGAACCTTTGTCCCAAGTCTCCGGCGTCTGTCGAAGCCCCCATGGCTTGTTTTGGGAATACCCTGCCCTGTTTCAAGTACCTGTATCATGCTCTCTCAGACATGTCTCTGATTGCAATGTTCAAAAATGTCTCTTTTATGGATATATTTATCTAGGTGAAGTACACATCAGGTAGTGTTGGACGAAGAACTGTATGTAGACACGGGGTGACAACATAAACAAACATGCAAAAATACAGAGAAACTGATAGACTCTCACTTTCAGTGGCGGCTGTGGATGTCAGTGAATAATTTACATGTTTAGGGCAAATGAGAAGTGGCTTGTGTCTTATTTTGGCGTCCATCTGAAAGGTTTTTAAGAGGCACTGTCTTTGTTGCAGGGCTGGAGAGAACTAGCATGGTGCTGTTTCAGCCATTTGATTTTGCAAAATAACTGTGACTTTCTCAAACTGTACAAACATGCTTCGTGTATGGATGCATGACTTTATTTGTAGCGGACTCTCAGACTAAATTGATTTTTGAAAGTAGAAAGCAAGCCTGCCATCTAGCGGCCAAATATTGAAGGTACATATTTTTGTTTATTGGGCATTTCGCTGATAAAAGCAATATTGGGGTGCATTTGAGGTCGAAAGAGACTGACGGGATAAAACAACAACATATTAAACATACGTAAAACCGAACATACAAATGGTGATTTGGACAATACCTCCCATTTCGCTGGTGTCGCTATCGACCTCGTGGCGCAACGGTAGCGCGTCTGACTCCAGATCAGAAGGTTGCGTGTTCAAATCACGTCGGGGTCAATCTTTTCCCTGGCTGGACTGTGGTAAAGCGGCGTTACTTGCGAGGCAAGACAGTGACGTCGTCGACAACGCCAGTCGGTAACAGCCTCCGCGGTCGTGTGTCCGTTGTGTACGTGTGTGGTTTGTTAACACGTTGTGCACATGTGTGATCAGTTTTCCGCACGTCTCACGGCAACCGGAGCAGCAACGCGGTGTACATCGGTGGCGCCTCATCCGTGTTTTCTTCGGCTAAATATCTAATTAGAAAAACAGAGGTGCGCTTCAACTGCACTTTGGCTTTCAGTGAAATTTGTACACTGACGAGCAAAGTCCCTCCGTGCTGTACTGTGACGATCCACTCACTAGGTGCTTTGTTGGACGAATAAAGATTAGGGGAAAAATGCAATGATGGATAGATTTTTTTTTAAGGCAGTACAAATATTTCAAAAATGAAGTCCAAGTGTTAAGTATTTACCTTTTTTTCATTTAATGATGAGAGTAAAGACCCGAGGGACACACTTTCCCCATGCAATACTTCTTTAAATGTGTATATTTCAACTATCCTCATCATTTCCCACAACAGTTTTTGGATATATATATATATTTGGATATATATATATATATTTGGATATATATATATATATATATATATATATATATATATATATATATATATATATATATATTTGGATATATATATATCCTCATCATTTCCCAAAACAGTTTTTGGATATATATATATCGCTCAAGGCATTCTACGCAATACACCCACAGTGAGAAAAACAATTGGAAAGAGCATATATGTTTAAGGCTCTTTAAACTGGAATAATTTACCTTCACACACATGATCCCTGACATTATTTCACATGATTAAGCATGGTTTGTCTTCTTATTCTTAGATAAATCGTACATATTTCAGATGATGCTATACCTATATACAATATATGATACACTGTATATTCTATATTACTTTATTCAATATATTTTTGCTGGGCAAGCATTTGTTCAGGGCCTCTCTGTCGCCATCTAGTGGTTGTGTTCGTCAACGCGCTCATCTTTCTGATTGCGTGCTGATTGTGTTAGTTTTGTTGTGTCTGTTGAATTGTCGATTGTTTTCCCCCCCTCCTTTCTATTACTTTAATGTCTTTGTTTCGTTTTTCACTTTTGTTTGTATTGTATTTTAGGACTCCCTCGAAAACAAGATGGTTCATCTCAAGGGTTTTATCCTAATGAATAAACGTGTATCATTCCAAGTAAAGGAGATGCTGTGCTTGCTTGCCATAAACTGAGAAGCCCAAAATATGTTTTGGAGAGGAAACAAAAAAAACAAAACAAGCAAAAGCGTTATCATTCAGATTACTATATGAAACCCCAGTTTTCCATAGTGACTAATGCAAACTTGCAGCTATATTTAATTTAATTTAATTTGATGCAGCATATTTGCAATAAGGACTAGTTCAAATCAGTTCATGACAAAATGAAATACACTGGATTCATGCGAATCACTGAATACATGTACAGACTCCTCTTCTTCTTTTGGCTTGTTCCCTGTTTCCCAGGGTCCCAGGGATCACCAGAGCAGATTGGATAGTTTCCATCGGTACCCTGTGAGGGCACAGCACCGATGGCGGTCGTTGTTAACCCGGGCCTTGACCGATCCGGTATGGTCTTGTCAATCCGCATAATGATTTGGCAAAATTTTAGGTTGGCTGCTCTTGCTGACACAACCACTAACCCTATGGACGGGGGCACAGGCAAAGCGCTGGATGCCATCCCAGTATTCATGGACTTGCGCCCATGCCTGTCGCCACATGTATACACTGAAACATGCAAAATGAAAAATGTACTTTGAAAAGAACAGCAAACTGTGCAGATACGGCTTGTCCTCTGATGCAGTGTTGGCAGTCCTAGCATTTTCAATTGGTAGTTATTAGGCAGGATTTGTGCAAGAAGGAGAATCAACAGGGCATTAAAAAGAAATACTGTACAGGGCAGCCAGATGACTTAATGCTTTAACAGCGTTTGAATGGATAATCCATAGTGTTTTATAACATTTGACTGCATGGGCCAGCAGTTTTAGATGGAGGCTATGGAAAGCATTGACCCTTTGGATGGATTGAACATGGCCTTTGAAGTGGGAGTCACATGTGCTGCTTTTGCACCGCAAAATCCCACATGAATGTGGTTTTAGGTGCCACCTTTACCATTTTTTCCCCTCTCTCCCTGGGAAAAGCAACAGTTTGCGAGAGCAGTGGCTGGGGTAAAACAGCCACAGAGACATAGAGACTCTTGCCCAGTCGGTCTAGTTGGGTCACTGGTGGGTGATGTGCCTCTCCCCTGCTTATCTTTTTGTCTGTTCAGTTAGTCTGTCTGATTACAACAGCAACTCCCCCACCCCAACCTCTACCCTACCACACACACATTTTTCAAGCCACATTAACCTTATACACCGTCTCATTCAACATGTTAAGATTGGTGGGTTCACAAGTCGCCTAACTCTAAACCTCATTTCTTTTATATTTACTTTACTAAGGAGCTTAAGATTGGGTAGAGATTAGTTAGTGATTTCAGGTGTCTGTCCCTCGGTGATTCTCTCTGGATCTCCCTCATTAACAGAGGTGAGCCGAAGCCCATGGGGCTTAACGATGACATGGGTAAGGGGGCAATTAACTGAAAAAGCTCATTATGGCAAAACTGTCTTCTGAGTCAGCAGTGTACCATGGTGGCTGTTGCACAGCAGGGTCCTACACCACAGGGACCTGCAGTTCAACAGCTGCTGCAGTGATGCTCTCTGATCACAGGGAGGCACTCAGTCCAAAATTATCATGGTCTAGCCTTTGGTGTGTGTATACCATCTGGTGCTCAAAATTGTAGATGATGTTTCTTTGAATATACAGTGGTTCTTTTGAAAACATGATAAAAATCAATGCTGGGACCCCAGTGACTGTTCGCCACGTGGGACTAGGTTAGCTGCAGAATATCAGAGAGACATTTTTATTGAAGTAAAAGGGACCAGATGCATGGCCAAACTCAATTTCAAGGGGTGGTAAACTTATTTGAATCCTTATTTAACCTTTTTTTTTTTAGCTGAAAAGATGCTGGTATGGGCCTAGGGTGGTAGAACTGATTGCCCTCATAAGAAATTTAACAAACAAGCAAGTTTGTACATCAAACTGCCGCTTTGAGGAAGCAAATCATGTGGGGGGAAACGCCCATGTGAACCGCATGTGTACTGCCTGAAGATTTTCTTCAATATTTACTATTATTAGCATTACTATTAGTATCGGTATTAGTGCTGACCACTAGGAATGAATTGCAGCATCTCAGGTTCAAACTGGTTTAGTTTTGTGGTCGAATGGCATTATCTTGGCCTTGGGTAATGGTGTCGCCATGGCAACAGCCACCCAGTGCCAGGCGGGCACCTGTGCTGGGTTGAGATCAAGATGGGAGGGAAATTAGCCAGGGCTAAAGCAAGGTCCTCACACCTGCCCCCTGGTACCATCACATTGCCTTGGGAAATCAGGGACTAATTATTGTGTGTGTGTGTGTGTGTGTGTGTGTGTGTGTGTGTGTGTGTGTGTGTGTGTGTGTGTGTGTGTGTGTGTGTGTGAGTGAGTGCGTGCCTGAGTGTGTTTAACCTTTTTTGGCAAAGGTTAAACACTCCTTCATATTCTCGAGCCGTCTGTGCGTCTTCTCTCTCAGACAGGGAATAATGAATTCGCCTCACATGCTGGATTTGGCAGATGAAATCTTTCTTCTGTTGGAATGGTCTATCTGGGGGTTTTTTTATCCCTTCTTCCTCATTTTGGCCTTCATCTTTTCAGAGACAGCTTTGGGTTTTCTCTGTCAGCCTGACATTTTTCACGTAACTCCTCATTTGTTGCTTTTTCTCGTTGTGGCCAATGCAAAATGCTGGTATTTAGTATGTCACACTGCTCTAGATGGAGAAGCACGTGCGAAAAGCTCTGATTGACGTGATTCAAACATGCAGCGTCACTCCGAACATTTTTGGTCACAGTGAGATGCGCTATCGTCATGCCACAAGGTCAGCATGACTGAGGACCGCCATTTATATTTTAATGCCTTATATTATAATCCCTGGGGACACAGAAAGGTATGAAAACCCATCTCAGTTTTTTTATACTATCTGCCTCACAGTGATGTCCTAATAAACCCTTTTTGGGGGGGGTTCCCCCCCTTTTTCTTCTCCCCAATTGTACCCGGCCAAATGCTGCTCCACCCCCTCTGCCGAGCCGGGGAGGGCTGCAGACTACCACATGCCCCCACTGATACATGTGGAGTCGCTAGCTGCTTCTTTTCACCTGACAGTGAGGCATTTCGCCAGGGGGACATAGCATGTGGGAGGATCACGCTATTCCCCCCAGTCCTCCCCCCAAACAGGTGCCCAGAGGGGGCGCTACTGCAGCGACCAGGACACATACCCACATCTGGCTTCCCACCCACAGACACGGCCAATTGTGTCTGTAGGGGCGTCCGACCAAGCCGGAGGTAACACGGGAGTTCGAACCAGTGATCCCCATGTTGGTAGGCAACAGAGTAGACGCTACGCTACCCGGACGCCCATAAACCCATTTTCTGATCCCAGTGTGTCCCTCCACTTGTCCGACTGTGAGGTTCTGTACAAGCTGAGCTGTCTGAGCTACCAGATCTGACTTATCAATGACACACTACATGTCTATTTTTTTCTTCTCTTGTGCAGTTTCTCTCTTTCTCTGTCAGTATTTATTTCTTACGGCCTTTATCTCTCTTTCTCTCTGCCTGCTGTTTCCCTTTCATGTGCTCTGTCTTTCTCTATCCATTCCCCTCTCCTGCGTTGTCTACCTCCTCCGGAACAGTGTAAACAAATCCATTTATGTTGGAATGTAATGCCTCTGCATTTAATGCAATTTCATACATGTGTGTAGTGTTGCATGTATCGCTGTTGCCGTGACACGATTGTGAGGATTCGGTAAGGTTGTGAGGACTGTGATTGAAGTCAGCGAGCAGCGGCATTTCACCAAATTTCTTCCACTCATGCGTGTCGCCATGCATTGTGTATCGTTCTGGCATCTGTCCATACTGCACTGTTCTCTCAAGCCGGAGATGAAGGTTTCAGTATACTAATGTAATGATGAAAATAAGAGAGAGAGAGGGAAAGAGAAAGTGGGAGTCATAGATGATGGCAACGGGAAAGAGACAGAAAGCTAGCTGGCTGGGTACATACATGCATACATACACTGATGAGCCAAAACATTATAACCACTCAGGTGAACCAAATAATGTTGATCATCTCCAAACAAGGGCACATGTCAAGGTCTGGGTAGATTACATTGTAAGTGAACAATCATTTCTTGTAGTCAACGTGTGGGATGGGCAGGAGTAAAGACCTGAGTGACTTTGATGAGGGCCAAATTGTTATGGCCAGATGACTGGGTCAGAGCATCTCTGAAACAGCAGGGCTTGTGGGTGCTCCCGGTCAGCAGTGGTGATTATCTACCGACAGTGGTCCGAGGAGGGACCAACCACAAACCGGCAACAGGTTGTTGGGCGCCCAAGGCTCATCGAATCATGACGTTAATGAAGGCTATCCAAACCGACAGAAGGTCTACTGTTGCACAAGTCAAAGAGAATTTTAATGATCGTCATGGGAGGAATGTGTCACAACACACAGTGCTGTGTATGGGGCCGCGTATCCGCAGACCGGTCAGAGTGCCGATGATGACCCCTGTCCCCTGTCGCAACCACCTACAATGGGCATGTGAGCATCAGAACTGGACCTTGGAGCAGTGGAAGAAAGTGGCCTGGTCTGATGAGTCCCATTTTCTTTTAGATCATGTCAGATCCTTTATGTGGGGAAGTGATGGAGCCAGGATGCACTATGGGAAGCCGACAAGCCAGTAGAGGGAGTGATGCCGGTGTGATGCTCTGGGCAATATTCTGCTGGGAAACCCTGGGTCGGCCGTTCATGTGGACATCAATTTGACTCGTGCCACCTACCTAAACGTTGTTGCAGACCAGGTACACCCCTTCATGGCAGTGGTATTCCCTGATGGCAGTGGCCTCTTTCAGCAGGATAATGCACCCTGCCACATTGTTCGGGAACGGTTTGAAGTGTTTAAGTTGTTGCCCTGGCCTCCAAATTCTCCAGATCTCAGTCCGATTGAGCATCTGTGGGATGTACTGGACCAATATGTCCGATCTATGGCGGCTCTACCTCACAACTTACAGGACTTGAAGGATCTGCTGCTAATGTTTTGGTGCCAGATACCACAGGACACCTTCGGAGTTTATTAGATTTCCTGCGGGTCGATGCTGTTCTGGTGGCACATGGAGGACCAACATCATATTAGGCAGGTGGCCATAATGTTTTGGCTCATCAGTGTGTGTACATACATACATATGTATGTACACACATACCTACATGCATACATACAGATAGGGCTACATACAAACACACATTAATACATAGACAATGTCGATAGATAAAGACAGCAACAGAGAGCTAGAGAGTGAGAGAACACAATATAGACAGAAAGACAAAGAAAGGGCGAGATAAAGGGAGCAGGGTAGACAGGGGGCGACAGAGCAGGGAACCACGGCCCTTTTCCTCTATCAGCCATGAGCACCTGTTCCTCCCCAGAGGGGAGCCCCCTGGGATTCAACGCTCCTCCTCAGACATTGATAAATGAGAAGCATTGGCAAGCCTCAGCAACCACAAACCAGGAAGAGAGTGTCTGTTTGTGTGTGTGTGTGAGTGACAGAGGGAGAGAGAGAGAGAGCAGAAAGTACAAAGAGGAGAGAGAGCGTGTGCGTGAGTCTGTGAGAGAGAGAGAGAGAGAGAGAGAGAGAGAGAGAGAGAGCAGAAAGTACAAAGCAGAGAGCGTGTGTGTTCGTGTGTGTGGGTCTGTGTTTGAGAGTGTGCGCGTGAGAGAGAGAGAGCGAGAGAGAGAGAGAAAAGAAACAGAAGGAAGGAGAAGAAAGGGCTGCAGAGAGAGATAGATGGGATTGACGAGATAAAAGAGGAGAGCAGAGAGATTATTAAGTGCATGGGAGAGAGATGCAGAGAATAAGTAAAAAGGTGGCGACAGAGAGAGATGGAGAGAGGAGGATGCTGGGAGAACAAGGGAAAAAGAGAGAGAGAAAGAAAGGTAAAGAGAGATGTAAACGTACATGCATTTGAGCTTAGAAAAGTTCTGCTGAAATGTATAACTCTGTCTCACACACACACACACACACACACACACACACACACACACACACACACACACACACACACACACACACACTTGTGCTCTGGGCTGCGGTATCTGCAGTATCCAGAGAGCAGTAGGAGGAGTGTGAATGTCTTTACTGTGCATGGCGACAATAGAGAGGGACTCAGCCTCTGTCACCTGGGAGACACAACGAGACAGCACAGACACAGTACAAAGACGGAGGGACTCACACATACCCACACACATACCCCCCCACCACCACCACACACACACACACACACATGCCCACAAATACCATACCCATCCTGCTGTAGACTGTGGAAATGAGACTGTGGGTAAGGGGATGGGGCTGACAGGACCCTGACAGAATAGGGAAGGCACAGTCAGACTGCGAGTGCAACCACTCAGCCTGCAGGGAGAATTTCTCTATTCTGCTGTTCTGTTTTATTTTTTTAACTTTTACTTTCCTTCAGGTTTTTGATTAATTGTAATTTTTCTGTTATGCGTTAGGTTCCCTTCATTCCCAGTGGAGTTTGCAGAGCAAGCACGGTCTTTTCTAAAGGGTTGCATCTGAGAGCTCACTGGAGCCATGAGCAACTTAAGTGCCTTATTCAAAGGCACCTTATTGTTGAGGGAGGGGAGAATGTGTCTCATTTACCCTGCACCCTCACTTGGATTCAAATAATCTAAGTGAGGGTGAGGGCATCAACCGTCTTGTTTCCCACCTACAGTACCAACCTCTAGTATCTATGGTAGAATGATAGACCATTTGGCCTTGATAAGAACAAATGGATCGCCTCTAAATGCTGATTTACTGAAGCAAGAACGAGTTTTTAAATTATTAATTTTCACCAATCCACCATAAGTTACACATACTAGGTGCAGGACCAAAGCTAATAAGGCAAACAAACCTTGAACAATATATAAAACACACTACAAGTACCCACTCCAAGTTGAGGATTCGTTCCATTGCTGCAATATTGGGACTGTGTGAAACTATGGCAAGAGGCAGTGAATGAGTACAATGACCTAGTTTATCTATCTATCTATCTATCTATCTATCTATCTATCTATCTATCTATCTATCTATCTATCTATCTATCTATCTATCTATCTATCTATCTATCTATCTATCTATCTATCTATCTATCTATCTATCTATCTATCTATCTATCTATCTATCTATCTGTCTGTCTATCTGTCTGTCTGTCTGTCTGTCTGTCTGTCTATTTAATTATTAAGTTATTTCTCCCCAATTGTATCCGGCCAATTACCCCACTCTTCCGAGCCGTCCCAGTCGCTGCTCCACCCCCTCTGCCGATCCGGGGAGGGCTGCAGACTACCACATGCCTCCTCTGATACATGTGGAGTCACCAGCTGCTTCTTTTCACCTGACAGTGAAGAGTTTCACCAGGGGGACATAGCGTGTGGGAGGATCATGCTATTCCTCCCAGTTCCCCCTCCCCCCGAACAGGCGCCCCGACCAACCAGAGGAGGCGCTAGTGCAGCGACCAGGACACATACCCACATCCGGCTTCCCACCCACAGACACAGCCAGTTATGTCTGTAGGGACGCCCACCCAAGACGGGTAACACGAGGCTTTGAACCAGTGATCCCCATGTTGGTAGGCAACGGAGTAGACCGCCACACCACCCGGACTCCCAGCCTAGTTTATTCTAGGGTCCACTATCCCAAGTCAGTGGAAGAAAACGGGACCACAAGAGGATCATGGATTGTTTTTATACACCATATGAAGTCAGGTTTTTTGTGTCTTGGGTGTGCATGCTGTGTGAGTACATGGCACGAGGAAAGACAAGAGAGACCGGAGGGAAAGGTCATTAACCGCGCTTGAACCAACAACGTCACAAGCGCTGTGAAGTCACCAAGTGCTGTAGCTTGCTGAGCTCGACAATACGGAAACACCAAATCATCGGTGCATGTTGCATTTTGCCAGGTACTCTACTTTTGTTGACAAAGCCCCATGCATTCTCCATATAGCATATGCAGTATGACATTCACATACTGTAACCGTGATATTATCCCATATTGCAAAATAGCAGGCAGCTACTTCTCTCTTGTCTTCTGCCATCTTTATCTGTGATTTGGCAGAAAAGTGGGTGAAATCAGGTCATGTCAACAAGCCTTCACTTCAGCTTGCAGGCAACCCAACTAGTCATGTAGGTGTCTTTGATTTCTCCTCTGTGACAGCTCCCCTCCAGGAAGAGCCTCCCGCCGCTGTGCCAAATCGCTGCTGACATGGCGTCTGCTCGCCGCAAACGCTGTCTGGAAACACTGGGGCTTTTTTACTGGCGAAAAAACCCCCCCAAAACAAAACACACATACGCACAGGAATTACGGCCGCACGGGAACACTCACACACTGTAATGTGCATGCACATTCGAGCACTAACGCGGGAGGGCACGTGCACACATGTACACAAGCACATACACGTAACCGCCCACATAGAATTCTCCACAACCCAGCCTCCCATCCTCCTACTGTATATATATATATATATATATATATATATGCATGTGTATGTGTATGTGTGTCATGCAGGGGGGGATGTTTGTCCTGGTTGACAGCTGTCAGGGCCGCTTTGGCTCCAGTGTCCAAGCAGTTTGCCAAACGAGCCTATTATCTACCGAGTTGGAGTCCCAGGCAGGAACCCTGCACCGCCTAGGGGCTCAATTTGGGTCAGCTGCCATGGGACGGTCCCTAAACTGAGATGACAGACCGTGGCCCCCTGCTGGGATTCTGCCCTCTACCCCACCCCAAATACCCCCTGGGTTTAAGGGCCGTGTGGGGGGAAGCGGTGCAGAGGAGGGCTAAGATAACAAAGGCCCGTCTCCCTCCATAAGTAATATGGGGTGGACGCGGTAACCGCAGGTCCGCGAATGTTAGACCGAGATGCGAGGGGAGACGAGCCGGTGCCCTTGTTTCTGCTTTTGAAGAAGTGCAGGAGTCGAATGATTGTTTTCTTCCTCATTGGCTTGAAGGGACGCTTATCTGCACTGCACCTGAAACACCTGACTTGCTGTTTGAGTTAGGCTCCTGACAAGAGACGTCCATATTTGCCTTTGTTTTGCTGACTCCAAGGCCACTCGGGTGCTTTTACTTTTTTTCTTTTCCCTCCTCTTGGGGGCGGCAGTGTATTCGCCACGAGAGTCTGAACATACTATCAGTTTCATACACTTAACGCCAGTCCTATGGAAACCATACTGTTAAACAGAGACCCTGAATATTCCTCGTCCTTTCAGCTATATTATGTCTTTTTCACCAAGCTGCAAATGACCCCTGTTGCCTTTTCTCAAAGCCTCTCAAAGTCTCTTTTATATCACAAGTGTCCCTAAATGGCTTTTGTCTCAAGACTCTCCAAACCACGAGTCACCGTCTCAACACTTTCTCTTTGAATCCTGTATAATTACCCCTGCCGACCAAAAGTCAACCCAAGGTTGCCGCTGAAATTGGCTCTTAAATTGACTTTGGAAGCCGTTTCTATCTTAGACTGAATTAATTTATTAAATGCGGTCACATATACACTGGGCTAGTCTGGATGTGTAGGTCTCAGCGTTGCAGTAGTTAGTGTTGCTGTAAGTACAATGAAGGGGTGAGTAGTGGAAGAATTTGTTTTATCAGAGCTCTGCACACTCACATAAGGTGTCACGATGACGTGCACCTCAGCACCGACACCTCAGTTGTATGTTCATTTCTGTAAAACGAGAAAAAGAACGAAAGTAAGCAAGCAAGAAATAAATAAAGAGAAACAAACACATAAAGAAAGAGCATGCGAGGACCCAGACGTTGCCGTTGTGCCAGCCATAACATGAAGTGATGAGCCGAGTCTGGCTTGGCCTGTTGACAAGCCTAAGTTGACATTGGCACATGTAGGTGGGCGGGGATGCCAGTGCTGTCTGGGCACGAGGGAGGGAAGGCTAGTTAAGCCGGGCTAGTTACAGAGGAGGATGGGCCGCTAAGACTTGGCTTTAGACATGCATACTGTGGCATACAGAATGCTTGATCCTCTGTAAAACAATGGTCGTGCTCTCATCTCCTGTCTTCACAAGGGGACTGGTGAAAGACTTCTCCAGACTCGGGCCTGTTCTGCTAATGGGCCTTCAGGAGTATCTATAAACCATTTTAAAAAAATAGAAATATGAAAATATGTTCGACTTCAGAACTAATTTTATATTTATATATATATATATATATATATATATATATATATATATATATATATATATATATATATATATATATATATATATAAAATCCAGGATTATTATTATTATTATTATCATCCTCTTATTTTGCCCCTTATTTGTTGAGCACGTCCCTACCATTGAGTGTTTCTTTTACCAAAGCTATATATATAAATTCTGAAGTTGAACATATTTTCAGGATTATATATTTAAATATAATTTAAAAACATATACATTCATACATATATATTATATATGTACATATACGTATATATGTATATGAAGAGAGAGAGAGATAAATATGATTTTTGTCTGATTTAGACATATTAGTAATAACCACTTTTGTCTGTCGTGAATACCTTAAACCTTGTTTCCTCAGTTTAAGTAGTTAGTAATGTGAAAGGTATGGGAGGATAGAGGGCATCAGGATGTTTCTGGTCCAATTTGGGAGAATGTGTCTATGTTCCTCTGTGTGCAGGCATGTTTTTGTCCAGACAGGATTTTTGGGTAAAGCCGCGGGAACATCCTCCCTCCCCTCATTTCCTTCCTTGAGCTCATTCATGACACATGCTGTATGTGTGTATGTATGTGTGTGTGCATGCGTGCGTGTGCTTGTGTGTGTGCACGCGCGTGTGTACAGTATGTGTGTGGTATTACTAGGAGAATCTAGAGAGTCCCTGCATGAATGCCTCATGTCTCTTCGACAACAGATGCGCCACTGCCTAGGGCCCCGGAGTTGTAGCTCGTTATGTAGGGTATGTGTGTACATGTGTACGCATGTGTGTGTGTGTGTGTATGTGTGTGTGTGTGTGTGTGTGTGTAACCGTGTGCTATTCCTGTTTGGAAGCCAGCAGGGAGTTTACCTATAAAAGGCAGAAATAATAGGTATCCATTTATCCCTAATGACGCTCATCCATCAGCACATGCAAACACACAAACTTATGCACACACACACACACACACACACACACACACACACACACACACACACACACACATACACACACACACAAATGGAATCTGGATCTGATTATTGTACTGTTGTGTCTAACCTACAGTGCTTTACACATTATTGTAAATGTGCTTTTAGGTGCCTGTGGAAAAAGGAAAGTCACATGTCATGACTCGCTTCCCTGTGTGAGCTATGAAGGCCATTATGGTGCCAGTGGGGTTGTGTGTGGTATTCATACTGATATACTCCTGAACAATGCCACTACTGGCAGAGACCATTAGAAAATAATGTTTAGTTTTAAGAATTTAGTGTGTGTTAGTGTATATGTGGCGGTGATCCTGAGGTCTCTCCTACCCTGTGTGGTCAAAAGAGAAGAGAAGAGAACGTGAAACAGAAGATACAAGGAAACGAGGCTAAATCGTACGTTGTTTCAGTGTCAACATTGCAGTGTATTCATGTGCAGTAGTCACATCGCAAAGAATGCAGTAAAGGGCAAATTGCGAGGCTTTCCTCAGCAGTTCGGAGGTCATATTTGACGGGTTACCAAACAAAGACACGATCATCAACTGGGTCAACGAAACAACCGTTTCTGTGAAAACTGTAGAGAGGCGCGTTACAGACATGGCCGAGAACGTAATGCACCGGCAAACTCTTGCATTGAAAGATGCGTCGGTATTCAACGTTGACGAGTGTGTTGATGTAAACGACGTTCTACATCTAGCAATGGTTACCAGATAGAAGAAAACCACTTTAGTTTTTCATTGTATTGTATTCTTATAACAAATTTGTTCTCTGCATTTAAGCCATCCTATTGTATAGCAGCCAGTGGGCAGCTGCAGCACCCAGGGACCAACTCCAGGTCTTTTTCCTATGGCCTTGGTCAGGGGCACAAGACAGGAGTACTAATCCTAACATGCATGTCTTTTGTGATGATATTGCGACAAACAAGGGTTGCACTAATCAGTAAGATTGAATTAATTTTCTTTTATGCCCTAGTAATTTTCATACATTTGCACTAATTGTGTGCGTGTACGTGCATGTGTGTGTGGAGTGGAGATCTATTTGGCATGCGAAATTAGACGGGGAGACGAGCAGCAGCATTAAATAGATAAATGCTGGGAATGAAATGACACTCTGCTCAGTGATTATTTTTAAAAAATATTTATTTATTTTACTTTTAAAGTGGCGTGAGACATCAAAATGTTGCCGACCCCTGTTATAAGGTAAAGGTTGAGCTTAAAACATTGAGTCACTTGGGTTAAGTTAGAGTTTAGGGAGTCAGTTGATGATAAGCATTAGTGCATTCGTCAGAACTGGTTCTTGGCGATAGATAATGGATTTTAAATGGTTAGGAGCTTAGGTCAGACTGTCCTGACCGTGTCAAAGTACCAGTGTGAGTCTGAGTGTTTTTGTGATTTACGTGTTTAGCTTTGTGTGTGTGTGTGAGAGAGAGAGAGAGAGAGAGAGAGAGAGAGAGAGAGAGACCTGACCCTGGGAAAACTGCTGTAACATGCTCTGCTTTCAGCCACTTCTCTTCTTCCTAAATGCAGTCTCTCCCTTCTTTTAGCCTCCCTCCACACCCGAGCTTGTCTTTGAGGGTTCTTAAAAAGTCTACAAGGGGAGTTGAGGGGAGTGATGAAGTAGAGAGGAGCAGGTAAAGAAGGAAATGGAGAGTGGCAGAGAGAGAGAGAGAGAGAGAGAGAGATGTTGTTATCCTCTCTAATTCTTAATTGATCATCAGCCTGAGTTAGCTATGCAGAATCCCCTGCCAGTCCACTGTCCTCTATCTCTCTTTTTGTTTCTCCCCAACCCACACCATTACATATACTATGCACACAGACACACACACAATCACACAGTAGCACAAAAACATCTCAAAATGATTTTGCAACAGTGGAACATTTAATCATAAACAATTTATTTACCACTGTCCAAGTGCTTTGCCCACTGAGCGCGTTGCCAGCAGTGTGTTGTGGTTACTATAACCTAAATACATGATCGTTTCATTTCAGCAGCTTGTTTTCTTATTGCCTGAAATAAATGGCCAGGGGAATAAGGCCCAATTGGAAAAGAAAGAAAGCACTTTTTTAGAGAGTGTGTTTGGTAGAAATACATGGGCACTTGCACAGGTACTGAACTACGTCCACAGCTGTCTGTTGACTTTCTGCTAAACAACCGTGTGATCATAGCTGTTAGTGAGATTTCTGCTATTTTATGAAAGTGGCTATTTTTGTGAAAACTCTACCAAACTTTTTTGATAGTTGTTCATATCTCTTTGGCAGTCAGTAGCTTTGTAGCACATTATTTCTCTTTACAAGAGAAATAAAGATGACTGCCTGCCAGGATTTACAACAAGCTCTTAATAATACATAAAAAAAGAATACAGATGTGTGAACCATTTGTGTTCAGTTATAGTTGTCACAAGGTCCACCAGTTCATCCTGTTCATAACCTCAGATCCTGTCTCCCTTTCCTGCCTGGCCATGACTCCATTCCCCTCACCTGATTTTCCTGCCCATCTCACCTGCAGCTCATTTCTCCCCAATTACCCACAGTACCAGAGTACCACAGTACTAGTCCCCTTCCACTTGCCCTCTGCCAGATCGTCTAGTGTGTTTCGCTGCCTAGCTATCCAGCATTTTTCTTGTGATCATTCTGCCTGACCTGCCTGTGTTTTTACTTTGCTGCCTGATTTCTGGACCCATTTCTTCTGCTGCCCCTTGGCCCAATCCCAATTTGCCCCCTTGGCCCTACCCCTCGGTTTCTTTTGGAGATCGAGGGTAGTGGTCATCTAACCCTCCAAATGGCCCTCCCAACAGTGTTTTCAGATACAGACTCCAAATGGAGTGGGTAGAAGAATATTCCCAGAATGCTTTGTGAGCTGAGGCAGTGTAATGTGGAACATGGCTGCCGGTGCTGGGAAAGAAGCCCATAAACATGTATATCTTTGCAAATAATCATGCAAATATTTTAAAATCCGTTTGAATATCTCAGTTTAATGTGGATGCAAAGGAATGTGTAACTGGATCGCTATAAACAAGCATTTCAGAAAAATCACTATTCATGATGTCAATAGAACTTTGTGTAAATGACAATTTGTGTGTGACAGTACAGTCCCATGTATGAAGCTAGAAAAATGATCCAGCAGCAAATTTTCTGCACTTCCCTCTCATCTGATATCAGCGGAGGGGAGGGTGACACGTTATTTGAAGGGCTGTGCATAAGACTGACACGATACCGTTATAATTACGACATAGCACCTGTTATGAACATGAAAGAGTCTTTATGAATGTTTATGACTGTTGTCATTAAGTGTCATTTGGTCAATTATGTCATTTTTAATGCAAAATGTACATGGTTGAGATGTCTGTTTTAGAGCTACAGACGTGTGAAAAA